>NW_016913469.1:419235-439026 GCF_001483705.2 Eufriesea mexicana | reverse complement strand
CACTTGCATCTCGCAGCGACCAATCAGTGTACACGCAAACTTACGAAACCACCGAGACAGCCGTCTAAAAATCAAGAAGATAAGACAAGCATCAGGACCAGATCATCAATCAAGACCCACGACAATCAACTCAGCGCGAGAGATCTACAAAACTCTTTAGTTCAACCCTAACCAGGTCTAGCTCTATCAATTTAGAGTAGGCCTCATCCTGGTAACAATGTCGCATTCGCGTAAACGGGCCTTGCAACCCTGCGAAGCTCCCAATGTGGGAGTTGCAGTATTCGGGACGCAACAATCTGAATTTCATTTAATAATCACGAAATAGGAAGCTTCCCTCTTGGGCCTCAGCTCGCTGATAAGGATATCCGTCATCCATCAAACAGAAAGACTGCCTGAATTATCCAATATTGCGACCGAAGGGTGTTAAAACGACCACTTGGACGCTTCCAGTATAACTCCTTAGTTTACCCCTAACTAGGTCTAGCTCTATTAATTTAGGGTAGGCCTCATCCTAGTAACAATGTCGCATCCGCGTAAACGAGCCTTACAACCTCGCGAAACTCCCACCAAGCGAGTTGCAGTGTTCAGGACGCAACACTAATCGAAGAATTTTCCTCTGCATTTTCCCAAACTGCGACTGTTTTATCAAAATCGACTCGATTTACTCGTAAATGGAAAAAGTCGCATCGTCGAGAGAGTCTCGAGTGTCACTCCGTCGACAATGCTGCAGGAAATCTCAGTATCCACAAAAATGTCCGTGCCCGTGCAAATCGCCACTTGCACGGGCCAACGGCCAATAGTGGCAAAGGTTAGGAAATCGTAGGATATTTTTGCGCCACTTTGCATCTGCTTATGCCTCACGTGCGAAGCCGTGTCTTTCGACTGGTCCACGGAAATACCTTGGAACCGGGTGCCGTCGTGCCGAGTGCATCCACGCTTCCGACGCTTTCTTTGTCTTCGTTGCCTCGGGGGTGGAAATGCACGAACGGCCATGGAACGAGGGGACAGGTCACGGTTCCGGGGTGATACTCGCCGTCGTCACGGTCGTAAGAAAACGATACCGTGACCGTTAACGTACACGATGCAAGAAGGAGACACCCGGGCGATTCGTATTCTCTATGTTAATGTAGGAACATAAAGTACAGCCGACACTAGACGCGAGGATCCTCTGTGGCTTTGGGGGTGGAACAGCTGTAACCAATGCCGAAGTCGATTACCCGAATTGCGGGTCTCGATGATGTCCACGTTGTCGCGTAGAGGTGTTTGTACACGAGACAATGCGTTTCGTGGGCTTCGAGTGTTAGGGTTAACAACGTTTTCATTTTTGCAACAGCAAACGCTTGGAAATCGGATTCTGATCTGAAAGGAGAAAAATAAAGATGCGCGAATTTCTTTGCGAAGTAGACATAGATCTAGACATAGATTTGGGTATGAAAATGCAATTGCCTTTTTAAATACGAATGAAACTGTAGTGGCTACTATTCACACGGGGATGTTGGGGTGCTGAGAAGCATTAGATGGAATCAAGGAGGTTCGAAGTTTTTCCAAATCCTCGATGAATTCTTCTTCAGCTTCCTATAAGTATTACGTTGTTTGGAAAGTTTGTGCCGATTTTTGGTAAGCAGTATGAGGACAGGACTGAATGTATCAGAACGATTGAAAGTAAATGACACGCGTACATATCGTAAAAGATGATACTTCAGGCATATTTGGAAACAAATTTGGACACGATAATATCTGTCAGTGTTATACGCCATTGAATATGGAAGGAAACCAAGTGCATTTTCAATTTTCTTTTAACCCAATACAAATTCCTAACCTATCTATACAATCCCCGTGTTTAGAACAGGGGCCTGCTAGGTAGCTTCATCGACGAGTACGTTAGGAGGCTCAGGACGAAACGCATCCTACCTCTTCCTTCCATCCTTCCTTGAACTCCTGGCAAGAAATTGACACCTGGTAACATATCGAGGATACAGCTAGAAAATAGACAACCTCCACAAAAGTACCTAACCTACTGTTCGATTAACATTTTTCTAAGGATCGGCGCTAGACTTTCCGTTCACAGAAACTTCAGCTAAAACGTCTCGGCTTTGCGAGTAAATATTTAGCCGAAAGTAAACATCGGAACGAATCACGGAGGAATCGATAAAGAGCCATTCTTCCATCGTTACTTACAAACTAACCGAGTCTCGCGGGAGCAGAGAGCACCGGAAGGGAGGAAGAAGGTAGGAAGGAACGAAGAGTATCGTATACTCGCCGGACGGTGTCTCATCCCCGGCGACGAATAAGAACTTCCATTACGGAACAGGAATATTCGTTAATCTTTATCACACGTTTGGGCTACTTTCCGTGCCGAAGAATTCATCTCGGCCACTTGCTTCGCCTCTTCAATTTGCATCGTCTTTATCCTAACTTCCGGCCGCGTAATATTATCTAGCAGCGTACCTTGCTAAACTTTTTATACGTTTACGAGATTAAACTTTGGCCCCGTGGGTACAAGGAGCCGACTCTCCACCCCCGTACGTACTTTCTTTCTATTCCCACCCCCGGCCACCCCGCGTGTCACCGCCACCCCGCTTTGGCACAAGCGTAGTTTTCACGTAGTTGGTTACCCGAACGAGGCGCTTAGTATAAGTACGACAGAGGAAATTCTCCAACCGGGAAGCAGTTCTCTAATACGGGCTATGATAGGCGCCACGCCGGAAGTAATGCAATTTTTCCAAGCGATCTCGCGGGGGATTCAATTAGTTTCGCATAGTGACGTTCACCTGTTGCATTTCTAATTAATCGCGGTGATATCTTCGCACGGAGCTCGCGTGTAACTTTACGAGTGTCCCGAAACTTTAGCGGGGAGGCGAATTTTCCAATGGGAATTTTAAGAACGGAGAGGGGTTGATGCAAGATCAGCGACGTACGATTGCCCGGATCCTCGGCGAAACGGAAGAACCGTCGTTCCTGATATCGCGAAGATGTCGTTGCGAAGAATTGTTCCAAGATTCGAGACTTTGAGAGGGTATTTTTATGGTTTAGTGCTCGGGTTTAAAAACTTCGTTTCTTTTTAGAGTCCCGGTATCGTCACTTCCGCACGGTCTTTACAGAATCACTTCGTTTTATGGCAGTTCGGTTGTTTCGCGGATTAAACTTCTGTTAGTTGGCGGAGAAATGGCTCAACTTAGATTCAACGTTACTCGAATTTCGCTGTTAATTTTTAAGAAGCGACACGAGTTCAGAGATCAGCGATTACAGCTAATTAAGAATAAATTAACGTAAATTTACTTCGTTCTTAACCACTTACCGTGACGTTTAACTCGATGAAATTTGGGTGCAAAAGGTAGGCGTCAACGAACCAGACTGATGCTCGAAAAGAGTTCCAATACGAGCCGAAATGTAAACACGCGTGGTATAGACAGTGTTAGGCGATGCTACTCTGTGTGGAAGCAAACTCTAATCCCGTTTCCGTTTATAAATATGTAGCGGGTTCTCCCACGAGGTTGTAGAAGTCCTGGGCCTGCTAGTGGACTCATCTGTAAGGCTACCTAGCAGGCCCTGCCTTAGACGAGGATACTATTGAAAAGTGTGGAAGTTATAGGTATAGAAAACTTACGTGAAAATCCTCGAAAATCCTTAAAGTTGGGATCCATCTAGTGGCGAGGGCGAGAACGATGGTTGCTGCAAATATTATAAATATATTATATTTTATAATTGATGACAGTTTCAAAATTTTATTTAGAAAAATTTTCTGTTCACGAGTCTTGCTCGTGATATTCATGTTTGGGCCGACTTTCTGTTCACGAGTCTGACCCGTGATATTCATGTTTGGGCCGACTTTCTGTTCACGAGTCTGGCTCGTGATATTCATGTTTGGACCAAAATCTTCGTCACGAGTCAGACTCGTCAAAATACGGGATGGGGTTAAACCAATCAAACAACATAGCTTTATGACAGATATCTTAGATCTGTCGTAAGTTTAACACTTTGACTGCCAATGGAATGATTGAAAAAGTAAGAAATGAATTTCAAAGAAGAAAAATGGCGAAAAGAAAAACCGAGTGACCAAAACGATAACGTTTTCTCCCTGGAATTATGTTCACGTACCTCGAAATCCTCTATTCCGAAACACCCATCTCTATTCATCGCGGAATCGAGAAAGGAGTAACTCAGAATTTTCGTTCGAGGGAATAAGGGAAGAATTCGACGATAGAGGGGGGACTTTGGAAATTAGCAGATCTTCCGAAAAACCTCGGTTCTGGATTGCCGAACAGCGAGCAATTTCCTCCGTCCTTTTTCCTTTATTTTTTCCCTTCTTCTTTAACCGAGATCGTTCCACCGCGACGATTTCAGTGAAAATTTCCGTTCCACCGGCGGAACCGAAGAGCTGAAAATTATACGAGGGGTCTCGTTTAAATTCACTCGCGTCGGGGGTGGCGGCGGTCCCCAGCCGGCGGCTCGAAAGTCTCGTAGCGGAGAAAAACGGCCGAGGGAGAGATGCCTTCTCGTAGCTAACCTAATTCCGGAGATAAATGCTAAGTAGAGGCAGAGATTTCTGAGATACGGGGGTTGGGGACGACGCAGGCCTCGAGGACGCCAGCCAAGCTCGAGGATGTCTGCCCCTCTCGAGTTTCACGCCCGCCGAATTTCCTCGTGCATACATCGACGCTGGATGCGCCTTTCCGCGCGTTCACGCGAGCGGATCACGGCGAAGAAACGCCCGCTGGAAAACACGAGGGCGCGCCTCGCGACTCGCGACGGTTTCTTCCGCTCCACGACGCCCGTTTCGTCGCGTCGGTATTGTCCTTAATTTCTCACTCGAGCTGTCGACTCGCGTTTCGCCTCGCTGCAAAGCGATCCGACGCGGAAGCACCACTGCACGCGCGCGTTTAACCCGCGAAATCGTGCTTTGCATTTTTCCGCCCGACCTTTGGCCATCCTTCTGACTTCACGGTAAATATTACGGCGTAGCGTAATCTTGGTGACTCTTTCGGGGGTGGAATCAGCGTTTGGATGTTCTTAAGAAGGGAAGACAATTTTTTGGATACTCGTGTGAGATATTTCACTGTATCCAAGTTTTCATTCGTCGCCATTAAGAAATTTCAGATTAATTAAATTTTATTTTTATTCGATATTGTAGGGGGGTAAAACTGAAAATAGGCCTCGCGTCTAGCAGACGTGAAATATTCGAAATTTTGTATATTATACATTGAAATCGACAAATGTTATTTGTTGTTAGAGAGGTTAATAGTATTCTTCGATTACACATTTCAGTGCGAATTTTAATCTGTGATATAGTAATCGAAATTGCTCTATCACTCTCAGTTTCAGGAGAAGCCACGATTTTTGACGGAAATAAATTATTACGTAAAAAGTAAGAACGTTAGGAGGTTCATTGTTTTCTTACAAGTTAGGCGAAAGTATTCCGAGTCTATCAATGTCCGTAATTATTATTATTCTTTTTGTGAATAACTATAAATTCTATTAATCTCTACCCTCTTCCGTGTTCCTATTACCTTTCCTCAGCTTCCAGTCGGAAATCAGAGATGGCGTTGATCGAATGTCTCTTGAACTTCTTTGCTTGCCTATCTCATTGAAGGAACTATCACGGTATCAATGTATTGTATTATCCTTAAAAAAGGATAGAGAGGAATGGTTTACCTCCACGAATTACATAATACCAAAAATCGCGTAGAAAAATTCAGAATTCCCGAAAACCGAAGATGCTAGAGCAATTTCGATTACGGATTCGTGTTCAGAATAGTAAGCCCTACCAGTATCACCTAATCGATGTCACAGATCAGAGGAAAAGTTAAAATTTATTGGACATCGAGAATAATACGTTACGTTTCATATTCGCAGCAAAAATACTTGGCACCCGTGTTTCCTAGTCGATTCGTGTCCTCGTGATTCCGCGTAGGCGTGAAAAGCGAATAAAATTCATTTAGCTGGGTATAAATCTTGGATGACGTAAAGTAGCGGAGTGAAAGTTGGGTGGTACAACGATTGGTCTGACCGCAAGCATCTCGATACCACTTGCTATGCTCGCCGAGATGTACTTTCCGGTTGTTCTTTCGCAAGCAGAGACCTGGCTTTGATAAAAAGCTGGTAGATCCGAGAGCGAAACACACGATAGTTGTTAGAGTGCATTTTCTAAGGTGACGTCAGAGTGCGGTAAGAAAGAGCCACTTATCCCGAGGTCTCGAGAGTTTGGTTGCCGAAGCGAGGTTGGCAAGAAAATGAAAAATGAAAAGGGACAGGAAACACGGGATAAAGGAAGCGCGTTTTGCTCTCCGCTTATTATTCCTGCACGACAAAGGATCTTACGCTAGATCAATCATTAACAGACCAAACTCTTGCAGATGCAACGCGTTGTCATATACATCATATATATGACCATCGCTTTGGTCCAATAGAAGGTTTCGTCTGTGAAACAGATTGATTTAAATTTTATTTATAAATCAATTCCATTTTTCTCTCTTCTCTTCGACAGACGTATGCATATGAGTACGTTGAAGTGCAACAGCGATGAATGTGTAGCCTGTGCATTAGTGGCGTTAGGAACGCGACAATTCAGTTCCTTGCCAGGCCTCGCCGCCATATTAGTTTGTACAGAATATATTCTTTTAGTTCAAACTATCAGACTTTAGTATTTTTCCCTGTTTCTCTTTCCTATAATTTCCTACAGAGTAGATCGACTAGTATAGTACGTTGCGTGTTTACATCCTCACAGCTGATTAACTCCGCTGATCCTCCCGTGATCATCATAGTGGCCGCTATTGAAGATATGAAAATGGTGACCAATGATCTTCGTCACCATCTTCGGTCAATAGTTGTCACTGTCTGTGATCACGTATACCTTCATAGGTCGATTTAACGATTATCGATGCCAACGACGAGTGGATCGAGCTGTGTTTAGATTAAGATTACGCGAGGAAGAGGAATGAGACTTTTGAGATGCCTCGTACGAGTGTGTAGGTTATGCGAATGAATAAAAGGTGACTGAAGGAGTCGATAGTCATGAGGAAGAACAGTCACAGAGTCGATGCAATTATTATTCATAGTTATCACTTTACTTTTAACCTCCTTTTAGCTCGTGATAAACGTATTTCGGAATCCAACATTCCTATCTTCTGCCAATCCATATTCCCCACACACGTGTATATTACTATTGCAAATTCCAATACCTCGTACGAGTGAATAAAAGGTGACTGAAGAATGATGCAGGGCGTCATGAAGTCGATAGTCATAAAGAAGAACAGTCACAGAGTCGATACGATTATTATTCATAGTTATTACTCTGCTTTTAATCTCCCTTCAGAATCCAACATCCTTATCTTTTGCTAATCTATTTCTCCTGCATACATACGTGTGGGAATGGAATAAGTGTGGCTCTGGGAAATGTCGAGCGTGTCTGGACTTAGAATGAGAGTGACCATGTGCGTAAGGATCGACTGCAAGGATTATTTATGGTAGAGTCGAACGAAAGTTTAAGTGCCTGGCCCACCGAGGTTGCGTGAGAAAGGAGCATGACTGGGGTAGAAAGTCCGGGTACGAATGAGGAGGATGAACGGTTTAAATAAGGGTGCAAGGGCGCGGGCGAGGACAGTCCTTCCCGGTCTTCAAGATAGCGTCTAACAAGTAAAAGTCGAGCGTACCCGTAGCGAGTCTTTAGTTTCGTAGGCGATAATATAAGCATAAGTTTATTGTATTTTAAGAAACAGTAAAGCAACGTTACTTTAGCCAATCCACACACCCCGATCCTACATACGTATTACTATACCAAATTCCGAAGGATCGAGAAACTATTCCCAGCTTCCTGCATCTCGAAATCACCTGGCGTTCAACGTCATCGTCGATACATCTTCTGAAAACAGCCAGCACGCGAAAATCGTTCCTTTTGCTTCACCCTCAACCCCTCGAGGAGCAATACAGTCCATCTTCCTCGATAATACGCGTCGCGCTGCGCATGCGTCACGCTCTCGTTTTTTTCTCTCTCTCTCTTTCTCTCTCTTCCTTTTTTATCGCGAAAAACTCTATCTCGTCGAGCGTTTTCCTTTTTTCCTCTTCCTCCTCTCTCCTCTCTCCTCTCTTTCTCTCTCTTGCTCTCCATCTCTGCCCGCTTCATCGCTGCTGGCTCGTTCGAGCAGTATTTCAGCGACGGTGCGCGACAGCCTATTGTTCTCCCGCACTGGTCAATCATCCAGTAGTTTGCGGGCCGGCTATACAGGTGGAAACACACGCACTTCCGTGGGCGTATATTATACATATAAATGATGCATGCGCGGAGCGGAGGGATGCACGCACGCGCACGCATATGCATACGCGGCCGCCTATATTATTCCGTCGGCTAACAAAAGCGGCGGTGGCACCGCATTTATCTGGCCAACCGTGAACGCAAATTTAGTTGCGGCCATCGCGGTGGACCGATAAATTCTTTCACCGCGACACGCCGCCCGCTACACGCAAGTGGAATCGACGTACCTGTGTACGCGATTAAACGATTAAAAAAAAAAAAAAAAAAAAAAAAAAAAAAAGAGGGAAAAAAGGTACGGGGAGAGAGATAGAGAGAGGAGTGACACCGCGAGGAGGATGAGAGTAATAACGCTCCGGGTTGTAAGGGTTTCTTGCGGGAAAGAAACATGGCGCGGGGATGTAAGAGAGTTTACCGATCTCTTAGACTTTGGCGGAACGTATGAATTATACTAATCGCGATTGAGTATAATTTATTTTTGTCTTTTCGACTTCTCGTTTATTAGACAGTCAAGACGATAACGCAATTGTGAATTCGACTGCATGAACAGTTAAATATCGTATCAACAGTGATAGTGTGCCCCTCGCTAAGGTATCTTTAACAGACTTCATTTTCTTCGCTCACCCCCAAAGGCTGAAGGCCCCAGTCTAGGAGACAATAGTTTATTTCGTTAGGACCAACATCCCACGGTTCGCGGATACTTAGTCTCCTCAATACTATCCGAACTATTCCCTAATAAAAAGATTAAAATTCCCTAGGAACGAAAGACAAATTTTCCGAAATTATTTAAACTTCCACCACCACCAAAAGACATCGAGCTCGATGTACACCCTCCAACTGTCACGCCATCGATAGAACGAAATGCACCACCATTTACACGTCATGTTATCACACACCAAAATCACAGCACCATCCGAATTCATAAGAACACGAAGACACGAGAATTCAGGCAGAAAGAAATTGAGAGCAGTACCCCAAACGCATTCACCCTTGCATCGCATTAAATAACATCTTACAAATCTTGTCAAGTAGTTTGCGTTTGTAAAAGAACCTGAACCTCGTCTGATATCTTCCTCTGAAAGAAAGAGGAAATTTTCACAGATGAAACTTCTGCGTTTAATCTTAACCTAAACACTCGCTCATGATTCGCACCGATAATCCTTCTAAATATCCTCTCTCCTACAATAACATAAAGCGTTCTTATCAAGAATCAGGAAGAAACTAATTATAAACAAGTAACGCGATAAATGTTCGGGAAACTTGATGACAAAAGCGTATAGGTTATAATTTGTATAGGTTCTTAATTAAAATTTTTAATTGTATTAACATTTTCGACTACTATCATGGTGAGCTAATAATTTTACATAAACGAAGGGATCAGAATCTATTGAATTGCTATAGCCATTTCAATTTGTATAGATTTTTGACGAAAATTTTAAATTGTATTGAAATTTTCGACTAATATCGTTGTGAGCTAATAATTTTACATGAACGAAGGGATCAGAACCGGATCAGAACCTATTGAATTACTATAGCTATTTCAATTTGTATAGGTTTTTGATGAAAATTTTTAAATGTGTTGTCATTTTCGACTACTATCGTGGTGAGCTAATAATTTTACATAAACGAAGGGATCAGAACCTATTGAATTGCTATAGCTGTTTCAATTTCTATAGGTTTTTGATTAAAATTTTCAATCGTGTTGTCATTTTCGACTAATATCGTTGTGAGCTAATAATTATACATGAACGAAGGGATCAGAACCTATTGAATTGCTATAGCTATTTCAATTTGTATAGGTTTTTGATGAAAATTTTTAAATTTGTTGTCATTTTCGACTACTATCGTGGTGAGCTAATAATTTTACATAAACGAAGGGATCAGAACCTATTGAATTGCTATAGCCATTTCAATTTGTATAGACTTTTGACGAATATTTTTAATTGTATTGAAATTTTCAACTAATATCGTTGTGAGCTAATAATTATACATGAACGAAGGGATCAGAACCTATTGAATTGCTATAGCTATTTCAATTTGTATAGGTTTTTGATGAAAATTTTTAAATGTGTTGTCATTTTCGACTAATATGGTTGTGAACTAATAATTTTATATAAACGAAGGGATCAGAACCTATTGAATTGCTATAGCCATTTCAATTTGTATAGACTTTTGACGAATATTTTTAATTGTATTGAAATTTTCAACTAATATCGTTGTGAGCTAATAATTTTACATGAAAGAAGGGATGAGAACTTATTGAATTGCTGTAACCATTTGAAAAGCCTGTACATCGACTAGAGAATTTTTAATGAAACGTTTAAAGTCGGTCGTTTAGGCCGTGGTGGGTTAATTGCCAAATGGCTATTAACCACTGTAATACGGGCTCGAAGGAGTCGCGTACAGGGGATTAACGAGGACCGTCAATCAGCCGCGCCAACCCTCCATAAAGCTATAAACGACGAGCCCGCCGCGAACGTTACTCCGGACATGCCTCGATATCCGTTATCCAAAATTCTCCCGTGTTTTCTCTGCATTTTAATTCACCAGACTCTTCGCCTTTCTCTTTTCCCAAGTTTTCGAAATTCCGCGCCATCGACGCCGTTCCTCCGCGTCGGTAGTCGGAAGAAAGAAGTGCCGATGGTCGCGCAAGTCGCGAGCAGACATGGCTGAATTTTTCATCGGCGATCTCCTATTCGAAGCGAAGCGGATTACGATGGCGCCGTCTTCTCGCGGTAATAACTTTTTTAAAAGGTTTTCATGCCTGAAAATTCGTTTCACGGCCAGTCACCGACGGGTGAACATTAAAAATGGAACGATACTCGCCAGCCGGCGGCGAGGTTTAAAGCGACAACTTCCAGCTCCGCGGATTAATATCGATGCCTCGTTTCTTTCTTTTATACCGTTTCATCCGAGAAACGCTTCTTTACGGATTTATCTAGCCTCCAGGAGATAATTCTATTTTATTTTATTTTTTCACTTTTTCCTTTCTGAAAAGGGAATTCGTATTTGATCCATTTTCCTTTTTACTCTCTTCTCTTTTCTCCCTCTTTCTCTCTCCTCTCTCTCTCTCATACTCACACGCATATTCGTTTTCTTTTTTCTCTTTTTCCACGGAGAAACGTCCCGTTGAACGTAACGTAGCGTAGAGTTCGGTCACACGGTGGCGCGGTCCTCCTGTTTAAATACATATCTTTCTTGCACGGCCACCAAAGAAGGGCTCGGAATTTGCATAATAGTTGGGAATTTGCATAATGGAAAAGAATGTATAATAGAGAGTCGCGCGAGCACGTGTGCATTTAGGACGGACCGGCTGCCTGCCGAGAGGAGACCGTCTCTGATGATAATGAAGCTAACCGAAACTACGTCGTTTAATTAATTAATAATGCTAACGTAATTTTGAAAAAAGGACGCGGCCAAAGAGGAAGATCGGTCGAGATGAGAATCGTCTTAATGGGCCAACGCTTTAGCGAATTGAAATAAAAATTGTTTCTCGCGCTGCTTCAGTCCGTTTTATTTTACCCAACTAAACTTTTCAACTCTTGAAACTTGCTTCCTTTTTATCCCGAGTCGTTCCTTCATTCCCTGCAAACACGTCGTTTTGGTTCTTAAATTATCGATCGATAGAGTACCAACAAAATTCGGGACTCGGAAAACCGATCCAGTGGTTCTCAACAAACTGGTACACAATTAGGCTTTGACACTTTCTTGGAATAATTCCGTCTGCCACTCGACCTCATCCAATTACCTCGATCGTCATCCGCTCAACAGCAAAGGGGTAGAAAATAAGTATCACGACGATGACATTTGTGATACTAATCGTTTCTAATCAATCATTAACAGACCAAACTCTTGTAGACGCAACGCGTTGTCATATGCATCATATATATGACCATCGCTTTGGTCCAATAGAAGGTTTCGTCTGTGAAACAGATTGATTTAAATTTTATTTATAAATCAATTCCATTTTTCTCTCTTCTCTTCGACAGACGTATGCATATGAGTACTAACGAAAAGATTCCTTTTCGAAAGGATATACGTCTTCGATAAGGATTCCTTTGACGATTTTAACGCGATTTTAATACGGGATTCTCGAAAGCTCGATCGAGCACCCCGGACGCCGTTTTCGAAAGCAGATTTATTTTACGTCCCTGTACGCGGGGATGAAAACAAACTAAAATGACAACGCTTGCAAGATTTACGGCAGCTGTCTTTTTCATCCCTTTTTCCAGCGGAACCGCCCAAAGCGTAACGAAATGTTTGCCCCGGTCCGAAGCTTGTATTTATTTGTTGCTCCGCCGGTGGAAGTTATTTCGTGGATCGTTGGCTCGCGAGCGGATCGATGCTGCCTCCAAGATGTTGTTCGAGCGCCACCGGAAACTATGCTCGGAAATGTCGGGCTCGTTGATTAGTGATCGTATTTTGGTCGTGGTGCCCCCCGCGATGTCTCGCGCTCGCGTGTGCGTGAGTCTTCGCACGCACACGCGTGTATCGAACACGAGCTCCGCGTCTCTCCTCTCCTCTGCTTCTTCACCGCGAAGTCGGTGCGGCATTTCAGGGAGGAAGGTAGTATATTTGTCTGCCAGGTACCGCCCATCTCGTTTATGCGCTCTGCCTGACTCAGCAAGCCCATAAAAGCCCTTCTTATTCGCGAAAAACGATTTCTCGCGAGGGATCTTGTTTGCTGCCAATATTATTCCTATCAAATCTCTCCGACGGCTGTCTACGGGAGATTCGCCGTTGCGGTTTAAGACGTGTCGCTCTATCGAGACCGTTCCGAATGCGATCTTGCCACGGCTGTTACGCTTTCGCTCGGATAGTATCGCGGTGCGTGTAATTTCGGATAAAGACCTCGTGGGTTTATCTCGGTTTGAGGTTTAGATTCAGGATTAATAAACTGCGTCAGGACAGTAGAGTATTTTTTGAGAAATTTCAGGGAGCTTTGCGTTGTACTGCATGGATAGTGTAACGAGCACTAGGCAGTAAAACAGTATATGACTCTATGAGTTTGGAAAATATTTTTGTCGGATCGACTAGCGGCTCTGGAACTCTTTTAGCGAAGGATTTTGGAAACGAAAGGCAACGCGAGTAGCGACGCGAGTAGCAATGCGAGTAGCGATGCGAATAGTGATGCGAGTAGATATGCAAATAGTGACGCGAATAGTGACACGAATAGTGATGCGAGTAGCGACGCGAGTAGCAATGCAAATAGTAACGCGAATAGCGACCCGAATAATGACGTGAGTAACGACGCGAGTAGCAATGCGAATAGCGACGGAAATAGCGACCCGAATAGTGATTTAGATATGCAAATAGTGACGCGAATAGTGACACGAATAGTGATGCGAGTAGCGACGCGAGTAGCGATGCAAATAGTAACGCGAATAGCGACCCGAATAATGACGTGAGTAGCGACGCGAGTAGCAATGCGAATAGCGACGGGAATAGCGACCCGAATAGTGACGTGGTAGCGACGCGAGTAGCAATGCGAATAGCGACGGAAATAATGGCGCGAATAGCATGACGCTAGTAACACGACGCAAGTAGCGACGCGAGTAGCGATACGAATAGCGACGCGAATAGTAACGCGAATAGCGACCCGAATAGCGACGCGAATAGTAACGCGAATAGCGACCCGAATAGTGACGTAAGTAGCGACGCGAGTAGTGATGCGAATAGTGACGCGAGTAATGACGCAAATAGCACGACGTTTGTAACGATGCGAATAACGACGCGAGTAGTAATGCGAATAGCGACCCGAATAGTGACGCGAGTAGCGACGCGAGTAGCAATGCGAATAGCGACGGGAATAATGGCGCGAATAGCACGACGTGAGTAGCAATGTGAGTAGCGATGCGAATAGTGACACGAGTAGCGATACAAATAGTGACGCGAATGGCGACACGAATAGTGATGCGAGTAGAGACGCGAGTAGCAATGCGAATAGCGACAGGAATAATGGCGCGAATAGCACGACGCGAGTAGCACGACGTGAGTAGCGACGCGAGTAGCGATACGAATAGTGACGCGAATAATGACGCAAATAGCACAACGTTTGTAGCGATGCGAATAACGACGCGAGTAGCAATGCGAATAGTAACGCGAATAGCGACCCGAATAGCGACGTGAGTAACGACGCGAGTAGCAGTGCGAATACTGACGCGAATAGCGACCCGAATAGCGACGCGAGTAAAGCGCAAAGAATTAACAGAGATCCGAAGATGCGTATACGCGTATTCTCTTTTCCCATTCGCCGACATCCACGCGATGGGCAATTACGTAATGAAAGCATCGGAGGGCGGCGCGGAAGGCGTGTGACAGCGGCGTGCGAGGGCGTACAGCTGACAGGGTGGCGATAACCTATTGCAAAAAGCTCGAACCGGCGCTCCCGTCCGACTACTTTAACGTAATCCCGCGACGCCGGCGAAAAAATAATATTATTCGAGGAGAGCGGGCCAAAGTTGTCCGTGGCCATGGGAAAGTTAGCACGCGCCGTGACAAAGTTACTTTCGCATTATCCTTTGTCCGCCGTCGCAGTTCCTGTCCACCGCGTGGAAGAAGTTTCGCCGATAAAGAAGCTCGTGCTGTTCCTACCACGAGTGTCCGGGATAACGCAGAGCGTGTTCTTAATAACACCGTCCCCCGTTGCTTTTATGAAGCTGCCTGTAAGTCTGCCGTACACTTTCCACTTTTATCGGCCACTCGTTTATACGCCTGACGCCGAGTCCGCGTCGCTAACACGCGCTGATACGTGTCCGGAAAGATGTAGCTACCGTGTACCGTGCCGTGCATTTTCACCGGTGTGCACTTTCCCGTCGGGGAACTCGACCAATCGTGCGCGACTCGCGCTTCGTACTTCGCGTGTAATAGAATAATCATCGATTCTTCCGCGTCACGAGTCGCTTCCGTTTCCCCTTCGAATTGTTCGGTTAATCCGAAAGAGGTAACTCGTGCAACGCGTTGCGCGCACTTCCCTCGATGCCTTACAATACCAATCGTGTCATCGAGAAGCAAGCGAAGGTTGCCGAGGTCACGATCATTGTGGATCACAGTCACGTTAAGGTCACCGACGTCACGGTCTTTCGTAGGTCACTCGGGGACGCCTGAAGGCCATTTAAAGTCACGCGAAGGTCACTCGGGGTGACGGAGGCCTTGCAACCAGCGATTAAGGTCGTGCCAAGTTCGCGTTGCGGAACGTCAGGGTCGTGGATGATCCTTTATCGCAGCTTCAAACGCAGTCCTTGATAAATTAGCGGTAACGTAATGGTTGGATCGAATCAACTGCGCTTTTCGCGGTACCGTCGAGTTGGTATCGCTTTGGCAAGCTCTTAACGATGCTCAACGTTGGCCGACCAAGCGAGCAGTTGAACCCGACTTTAAGCATTTATCGAAGGTATCGCGCATCGCTAATTACGAGGCAAGTTTACGCCTCGGAACGCGCGCTGGCTACCTAGCAATGAGCACGAGCCGGGAACCAGGTGATCAATCACCGGTGTGCAAGTTTCCCGTTGAAAGCCGGCAGGTAGACAACGAGCCGAAACGAAGCAGAAATAGAGTAAGAAGGGAAACCGCGACCGCAACTCGGGGCATGGAGTTTCGCTAAAACGCGGCAAAAGCTCATAATGCCGGAGCGCGTGGGTCGGAACGCGGCCGGAAGTAGCTGCGATTGGTTATAAGCCAGTGGTAAACTCGGGCCGAAGAGTCGACGTTAATTGGACCGTCTTGACAACTTTCATTCATCCCCTAACGAGCTACACCCGCCTCCGCCCGTATTACCAAGGTTATCCTTTCCGGTGCTCGTAAATTCGAGCCCGGCCGGCGATCCGCGCGCCGGCAAGCGTATCGAACCGGTACACGTATCGTAGTTTGTCGTTCGAATTATCAAAGGCCGCTCGTTTGCGTCAGCGATGATATTTAATTTTCGCGTATCGAGAAACGCAAACATTTTCCAGCGCTGCCCGATATTTCGCGTCCGTGTACACGCCCTTTCCCTGTTTATTTTACGCAGCCCCAACTACTAACGAGTAATTAGGAGATAGCGGGTTGAGCACGAAATTCGATACCGTAGAGATTCGCTTTTCAAAAATTAGACAAGCGACTACGATTACGCCCCCCTCGCTGATATGGGGCTTCGCGCGTTCGCGATTCTGCAAATTGTCCTAAGTTCTTTCGCGTATGACGACTCTTTTTGGGGTCCTCCATCCCTTACGAGTATCAACGATTACGCTTCGACTTGGGACTCCATTCTTCGCGAACGCGATAATCGGTATAATCGGTAGCTACGAAACGGGAGCCATCTTTGGGCCCCCTTTCAACGAGACGACGATCACTCGACGGACCCACTGTTTAACGCGTTCACGTCGGCGTGTACCACCGGTGGGTAACACTTGAATGGGATTAATTTAGTGTAAACTTTTTTTTAATTGACTTACACCTCTTTCAAAATAAACAGGAGATATATTAATGTTATGCCGTCCGGTGGCACCACGTTGATGTCACGCGAGAACTATCGTGCAAATGGCGGCGACACCACGTTGGTATCCTGCGCAAATAACGAGTCAGTCCTACCGGCGTCAAATAAAAGAATCCCGATTGATAACACTATGCAGACAGAGTAGTGTTGAAATATTAGCATAGGGCGTTTGAATACGCGCGTCACCTCACAGCGAGAAACGCGAAAATCAGCTCCGACGTGAACGCGTTAATTGGATATCGAGCTTTGAACTTCCGCTGATCGACCAGAGCTTCGACCCTGTTTCGTTTCACAGTATGTCTAACGCAGGTGCGAGTTTTCTCCGAAAAATTTAGTCCGCGGATCGAGACGAAGATGCATCGCGGCGCGCAGCCTAGCGGGCTGATCGCTAAACACCATTTTTCAGCCGCGCCCTCTAGCCGGCACTCCGCATTAATACAGCATCCGGGGAAAATTAATAGGAGATTCTAAATATCGTAAGCTGCCGTTAAATACAGCCGTTACGAAGTTATCTTTACGGGCGGTCGTTTATAAATAGCCGGTTGTAATTTATCGAGGCAGCTCGTTTAATTTTCGTAATTGCTGCAAGGCAAGCGACACGTTCCCATGCAGCGACTCCATCGGCTACAGCGCGCCGCGATCCATCTTTCCGGCGAATCGATAAACGCGTACGCCTGTCGGGCAACTGTTCTCGCCAGCCAGACGGACCACGTCAGGCCGAACCGCCACGGAAATTCCGCACGAGCGTTTGTTATACCGAGGTTTAACTTGTATTATTACTGGCCCAACAAGTCAAACAGCGGGGCGAGTCGGGAATTTCGCGGTAGGCACGCCGACCCGCGAGCTCGCGCCACCGGAAACCGGCATATCGCCGAGCAACTTCTGCCGGCGGTCTTGCCTTCACGCGCGTGTCGCCGATCCGTAGACAACTGAACTTTACTCGCCATTTTCTCCGACTTGTTTAGAATTTTTCTGCATTATGTTCGCGATCAAGTAAATCGGTAAGGGTACCGATGTAAGATAAATTTCTTTGATTTTTGTGCGAGATGAGAACGCGAAATAATTTTTCTTCCGATGTGACAAGAATTTGATGCACCCTGCGAACTTTACTCGCCATTTTCTTCGATTCTTTAGAATTTTTCTATATTCCTTTCGTGATCAAGTAAATCGGTAAGGGTACCAATGTAAGAGAAATTTCTTTCATTTTTGTCGCGAGAAGAGGACGCGAAATAATTTTTCTTCCTATCTGACAATAATTCGCTGCACCCTGCGAACTTTACTCGCCATTTTCTCCGACTTGTTTAGAATTTTTCTGCATTATGTTCGCGATCAAGTAAATCGGTAAGGGTACCGATGTAAGATAAATTTCTTTGATTTTTGTGCGAGATGAGAACGCGAAATAATTTTTCTTCCGATGTGACAAGAATTTGATGCACCCTGCGAACTTTACTCGCCATTTTCTTCGATTCTTTAGAATTTTTCTATATTCCTTTCGTGATCAAGTAAATCGGTAAGGGTACCGATGTAAAATAAATTTCTTTGATTTTTGTGCGAGATGAGAACGCGAAATAATTTTTCTTCCGATGTGACCGTAATTCGATGCACCCTGCAAACTTTACTCGCCATTTTCTACGATTCTTTAGAATTTTTCTACATTCGGTTCGATAAATTCGCGATGAGTATATCGGTAAGGGTGCAGACGTAAGATAAATTTCTTTGATCTTTGCTGCAAGAAGAGTACGCGAAATAATTCCCTAGACAAGGTATACCGCGTATCTGTATTCGTTAACAAGTAGCTGCAATTAAACACGCGTTGTTCGAGCGAGCATGATGGCGTGTTCGTCTTTTTACGAGCATGTAACGATCGATGTCGCTCACAGGCGCAATAATTGAGACACCAAAATTTAATTAACTGTACTATAAACAGATGGTAAAATTTCATCGATTATCCGGTATAATTATTTGACGTTTCGAATATGGTTAATTAAAGATCGCGTTTGCCCGACGTACAGTTAGCGCTTTCGATATCGGAAAAACGTAATTACCGGCGAATATTCCGACCGTTTACACGCGTGTTCCCCATTGAGAAATTCGCCGGATCTTTCCTATATTTCTCCACTTCTTTCTCCTTTTTCCCTCCCCCCGGTCCCGCCTTCTCCGAATCGTTCCGCCGTTCTTTGATCTTCTCGATGACGGAAAGTATTACGCGGCTCGATGCTCGAGGAACGAATAAATCTGCGAGCGAAGGTTTCAGAAAAATGAAATATCGTCGATGCATAAAAGCGTTCTCTGACCTGAATTTCCTTTCTTTTTTTCACCCCCTATCTCCTTTCGATTTCGTACCAACGTTTTCTCAGCGCTCCGTCTTTCTTCGCTCGAGCGTGCTCCGCGTTTTCAATTCGTGCGTTACCTACAGATCTCTCCGTTGCTTTGTACCGTCGTTACGGTGAACGGGGAAGGGATAAGTCGAAGTTATTGCTCGTCGTTAAAGGAAGAAGCTGGTTCCCTTGACCGTCGAGACATCTGCTACTCGATCCACGCTATCCGAAACCTAAATTCTCCACGCGACTTCATCCAGCGCGGAAAATCTCGCGTCCACCGATCGACCAGAGACTCTCGATTAAAGGATTTGTGATGGGTGCAATACCTGGACTCCCTCACTTAGGTGCGCAACGTTTGCTTATCCACGCGAGGGTTCGCGGTACGCTACTCGTCGGGGGTGTAGCAGGTCTACAGAGACAGAAGCTCGTCAAAGATCGGTGCCCGGGCCAGCAATTACAGCGTGAAAGATGGAAGTCAGACTGACTCGGTCTTTAGAGCTTTTTAAAGGCTATCTAGTATGGGGAAAGGGTAAGAAAAAAGGCGGGAAAAAATTATATTTGCGCGGGAAACACGCTAGCAAGAGAAGGTCGTGGTGACTGAAGGTGTCATAAATGAACTCCTTGCTTAGAAATTTTGCGTTTATGACACTGAGAGCACCTATAGGCATTCGACGCAGTTTGGCTTTCTAATAAAATGCATTCTTACCCAAAACTTCGTCGTTCTTGGCGCATATCGTACCTCAATTCCTGCT
>NW_016913469.1:359424-419215 GCF_001483705.2 Eufriesea mexicana | reverse complement strand
ATGTGGGATTGGAATAAGAACGGCCCTGGAAGAGTGGCAGGTGTGTCTGGACCCAGAACGAAAGAGACCGTGCGCAAGAGGATCGATTTCAATGAATGTTTAGGTTACAGTGAAAGATTAGATATGCGTGCAGAGTGTTTGAAGATACCGCGCCCTCCGAGGTAGCGTAGGAAAGAAGTGTGATTGCGAAGGAAAGCCTGGGTATGGAAAAGAACAGAGTGAATGCTTAAATAAGGGTGTCAGGGCGCGGGCAGCAACAGTCCTTCACGGTCCTCGAAATAGTGACTGAGCAGTAGAAGTCGAGCGTACCCATAGCGGGTCTCCAGTTTCGTAGCCATTAAGTATAAGTTTATTATATTTTAAGAAGCAGTAAAGCAACGTTACTTTAGCCAATCCACCTACTTCGATCCTACATATATGGCCATAGTCAAGGGGTTAAGGAACGAAAGCAACTACTGGCTTGCAAACTACCTACCAGGTCCCAGACTAATCCTCAAAAGGACATTAACGATAGTCAATGCCATCTCAAGAACAATGCCTTACGTTTCCTATTAACCTGTAGTGCCTGTTGGTATGTTACGAAGGGAAAGACTGGTAAACACTCACCCCTAATTTATCCGGTCATCTGGCTTGGAATTTGAGTGGAATCTTAGCCGCCACAGATCCAAATCAGAGATCCCGATTCTCGCGTATTTCCACGGTTCCCCAGTTTCTCCTTCCCGCGCACGAGCCCCTCTCGCAGCGTGCGTGAAATTTCGTCGAGTGAACTTTTTCACGGGCCTTTTCATGCCGCGTTCTTAATTAAAGCAAGCCGACCTGAAAATACGTTCAAATTATCCTGGACCTTGAATCCCTCTGGTGCTTTTCATTCGCCTTGGGAGCGAAAAGGGAAACAGAGGGTGAAAAAGGAAGAAGCGAGACAGAGAGCGGGAGAGAAGCGGGTGAAGAGGGTAAAGAGAGACGTTCCTTTTTAAGCCGGCTCTCTTCTCTCGCAGCGAGATGGGAGGACGCGTGCACGCGGGCCAATAGCAAAGAGAGAGAGAGAGAGAGGGGTTGGGTACACACACTTTTCCTTTCGAAAAGGAAAACGAGCGTGCACTCGGGTAAAATGGCGACTCGGCGCGGGCAGGACGAGCGGAGAAAGGGGGCGCGGATGCAGGGGCGGAAAAAACAGGCACGCTTTCTATTTGTCACGCGTCTACGGCAACGTTACCGTCGTGTTACCGTAATTTCCGCGGCTCGCGCGACGTCATAACGCCGCGGCATTAATATTTCCGCCACGTCGCAGCTTCCCGAAGCTTTCCGCCAACCCGCTCTCTCGCTCCACCGACCCCTGCTCGCCACCTGCCCCCCTCGATCGAGTCAATAGTCCGACGGAAGCCGGGCAGGGAGCTGCAAACCCTCGCGACATTTCGTCTCTAATTCGAATTCCGCAAGATCCTTTCCGCGAAGCCAATCCGGCCTTATTCTCCCGCGGACCGCGCGCGTACGTAGTCGCCGTTCAAACGCGGCAGCTATATAGATTCGGGAAAGTTCCGCGTCGAAAGGGTGCTGCTGGAGAACCGACGGTGGTAGCAGAGCGAAAAAGGAGAGGTTGGAATAGGATGAAAGTTGCGGCAGGCGTCGCGTACTTCTCGCATCTTCCTCTTCTCCGTTCTCTTTCAGCGTTTCCTACCTGCATCTCGTCCCGTCCTCGCCTATTCTTCGCCTCTTCCTCTACCTTCGCTTTCGCCGCTTCTTCCGTTCGAAGGTTCTTGCGAGGCAGAAACCCCCCTGGATGCTGCGTCTCTGGCCACGTTCGTTTCGCGATAGAGCGAAACTCTTGGGTGTTCCGACTACTGCACCCCTGACTTCGCCGCTATCGTGCTCTGCCCTTCCGTCTCGTAGTTTCTACCCTCGTTGCTCTCCTTTGCTTACCCTCTGAACGCTTTTTTCGCTGAAGTAGACTCGCGCTTCTTGGCCCCCGACGAAATTCACTCGGCAGGGGTGAAGCCTGAAAAATTACAAGCCTCGTTAGTCTCGATTTTTGCTCGACGCGAGTTCGATCGGTATCGTATTTTAATCGTAATTTCCAGTATCCAAGTATTTATGCGCGTTCCACTAGCACGACCGCGACGAAAATCGTTTATTTCCTCGTCCACGGAGGACGGAAGCGCAGGGTGTTCCACCCTTCCAGCACGCTGCGTCCAACGGTTAGAAATCGCTCGCGCGTGTTCTCACGGCGAATTAACTTTACGCGAAGCGTTATAAAGCCGAATGAAACTTTATTCCTCGTCGAATTGCCTCGAAAGACCGTATGGAAACGCGCGTACCGAAGTTTCCGATGACCGTCCGAACGAGCTGTGGGGTCCTTCCCCCTGCGTTCGTTAATGTCGTGGTAGCAGGTACGTGGTACCAGAAGACCCGTTTCATCCCGGGTCTGCTAATGGACTCGTCAGATGAGGCTACCCTAGCAGGCCCTGCCTTAGACCGGGATAATATTGCAAGATCGAGAGGTTATGTTTGTAGGAAGCGTAGAATTTTCCGAGGACTTGCAAGAAAGTCCTCGAACTTGCTCGAAGTAGAATCCATCCAGCGGCGAGAGTGAGAATAATGATCGCTACAGAGCCGTTCTCCGTTTCTGACTCGGAAAACAGTGGGAACATTAGTTAATTGCCGCGTGCTTGCCCGATCGAATTCGGCAAGATCGCACCCCCGAGGAGGAAGCGAACGAACGGTAGACACTGAGCCGGCGCGAGAACCTTCTCTCGGTCCGACTCGTAAATTACGTTAAGTGTCTATTAAGAACCTGCAGGCAGAAGTAGTGGAACGGGCTGACGGATGCTCTCCGTCTGCTAAAACTTTATCCACGGTTGTTTCGCATCCCTCTTTCGGCCGCGAGATAAAATCCGCCCCAGCCGTGGTCCGCGCGCGCACAGCCAGTCAAAGCCTATTGCCGGTCGACCTCAAATCAACCGGTTAAGCTGTTGTAACTAAGCGTTTACGTTTCGACGATGCTACAATGCGATTATGCTGCGCGAATTAATCCCGTGGAACGTCTATTCGCGGAGGAGCAAATCCTCTAGCCTCGCGTAAGTCGTGCGCCTAGCTCGATCGATTACGCAGCGTGTGGCCGCCATTCGATCGGTCCGGGCAACTGGTCTCGATGCTTCTCCAGTTTCCTGCCTCTCGTCTGCATGTTTATTCCATTTCGAACGCGGTTCTGGGTAATTTCTCCGGGTTCAAAGAGCAGCGCAACGCTCCTCGCTCCTTTCCCTTTGTTCCTAAATATCGAGTTATAACTTTCGTAACGCTCGTAACGCGGCCGCGTTGCTCGATCGTAACGGTTCCCCCGGCTCGCAGCCATCGCGAAACGCAGTTTTCCCGGCGTGCCTCCGCGGGTAACGGCAGGCATCAAACCTGCAAACGTCGACGGAACGTTTATGGGGGAACCTATACGCCGAATGGTTCGGGAACATGGATCCTTCCGGGAGCTGAGTGCCAGCCCTGTGCGACTTCCTGCCAATTTTATCTCGCCTCGCGAACGCGACGCTAGCGCCACCGACGATAACGCGTAAGCCCGCGGATCCGCGCGAAAACACGCTTTTGATTGCGGCGCGTGCTAATCCCGCGATGCGTGTATCGCGCCTCGCGCCCGGTGCTCTGCGAAACTCCGTTATTTATGGCCTGCGTGTGCCCTAAGGCGTTCGTCGATATTAAGATACGTACAACTCGCGAGAAAGTCTGCGAGATGGTTCCTCGTTTTTGGTTTACGAGCCAGGTGGAGGAGTTTCTTTCGAGGAGGATATTTTCGGAATTTTTCGTCAGGTGTTTACGATAATTGGGTTCAACGGGATTAAATTTCATAATCCGGAAGTATCGGGGGCTCAAGTGCTCGTTGCGTTAACGTTTCATCGCGCCAGAGGATGGGACTAGTTGGGAAAAATTTTACAGTGTACCCTAAAAGTGTACCCCTCTGTGATTTAATAAGAAGATTTATTTAAACAGTGTCTGTCTAGATTTCGAAAGCGAAGACGGCGATTAGGTTGACTAGTTCGATAAACATTTGGGTAATTAGAAAGCTAAGGCTTCGACGAGTTATCCTCAGAGGTATAGCTACCAAAGAGGTTGCCGTGCGCGCTAACCAAGAGGAATACCTCCAAAGGATTAAAAGTCGCTGCACATCCCGGAGTTAGCGAGTTTTAAAGAAGTTTCGAACCAGCTTTGAAGAAGCTATCAGCGACTCTAAGGATACTCTGTACAGCTCTGTCGTAGATTTCTATAGCCTCGTCAAAACGAGCAGTGCAAACTAATCAATTGAACTACCAGAAACTCTCATCCTTTTCGAATATCAACCTACTCCGTTGCGAAACATACTCGAGTAAATAGCAATGAGAATGACTTGTGGGGATCCCTCTCACGAGGTATCAATAATCTCTTGCGGTTCCCAATGATGGCCTGTATTCCTACGATGCTGGCCTGTTTGTATCCCCTTGTCTCGTCATGCTGTGATACGGGTAGCAGATAGAAGGACGATAGGAAGAGGAAGGGGTGCGTTTCGTCCTGGGCCTGCTAGTGGACTCGTCAGTAAGGTTTCTAGCAGGCCCTGCCTTAGACCGGGATACTTAAGTAGCATAGGAACTTCTATTTAACACTAGAACTACCGATCTTTAGTGGGCACCTAACTATAACGTGCACAGATTATAGTCATTTCAAGCGATACGATGATTATGAGTGAATATATTGATTACAGTTGTCTCTTAATACGAGTTGCTACCAATTTTATTCTTGAAGCAGGTGTATGTGTTCGGTGATTGCGAAAAGGAAAATTCTGGGACCAGTCATTTCGACTGGGTTGGTAGTTCTAGTGTCAAAGGAGGTCGAGGATTCACCGAGGACTCGCAAGAAAATTCTCGAACCTTCAAGTAGGAGTCCATTTACCAATGAAGGTCAGAATTAGACCGTCATTCTCACCCTCGCTACTTTTAGCCGACAACAATAACCGTGGGGGAGAACCTCCGCAGACAGACTAATTGCTAAGTCCACTTTCGTTTACACTTCCATTATCATTTTCATTTCCCAACTCGAAACAACACTCACGCAATTGTGTCACGTTACCTATCATAGACAACGCGACTGGTTCTCTATCCAACGATACCAAACGCTAACCCTACCCTTCCATCTCATCTCGCACACCTTCCACATTCCCTATCTCGCGTTTAATCGATACACCCCGAACACCTAATACCCCATTTTTCATCCAGAAACTCGGTTCCGCGCGTTCGAAAAATCCCACTCAGGCTTCCATCGGGCCATCATCCGGCATTTGCATAAATCAATGTTGCACGAGCCCGGCGACGAGGCGTCCGCTTGATCCCCGTTACGCGAAAGTCCCGTTATCATAATTCACGCGGAGGGTAAAATCGGGTGTGGGCTGTTTGAGGAAAGCGGGCGCCGGGGTGGCAATTATCGGGGCGATCGCTTCGCGCGATCCTCGTGTGCCTTTGACACTGTGAAAAGACGGCGCGGGCGCGCGGAAAGGCAGAGCCGGCGGTGGCTGAAAGAAAATCGCGATTCATTAAAGTCCCGCGTCGCCGTTTTATTATATGTTGAACGTTGATTTAGGGATCGCGGCGGGGAGCAAGCAACCGCGCCGCATTGTCTCGGCGCTCGCCTCATGCTGGGCATTGTTAGCTCTTCCATTGTCCGGTACATCGTCCCCTCGACCTCCGCCCGGTTTCAACCCCCTCCGGCACTGGCTAGTGCCCGGCGCACAACCACCTATGCGTGTAGCCTTGCCGGCCAACGTCGAGTGACGCCAAGAGTATTTTCCACCGATTAATTGTTTTCCGCGCTCCTTTTTCCGCTTCGATCGCGCTGCCTTCCTTCCCAAACCGCGTTACCACCGTCTTTCTTTCGCTTCTCCTCGCGATTTTCGGCTCGTGTCGTGGGAACATCCGTGGCTTTCGCTTTGTTCTTCGGGTCGAGTGATCGGGTCTGTTTGTCGAGGAGAATTGCACCCTTTTCCACCGTACTTCGCGTTTTAACAGTCACTATGTTGGAGAACTTTCCGTGCGACCATCGTTCACACCTGTATATCGTCGCTAGGTCGTTCTTGCTCGACGACGATTAGTGACGGATGGATATCGTGTTCCTTGAGAATATTATGCTTGGATTCGAAATAGTAAGTGGACTGTGTGCCTATCTTGCTATCGCGTGTTTTTATACTCTAGCAGTTAATTGGTCTAGCATTTATGTAGCGCCTGGTAGGACTATGTAATTTGTAATTGGATGGTTTTTCCTGATGAGTAATTATATCGCTGAATTTTAAGGATCAGTAACACCCTCACCGTTGGATGGAAAACAGGGGCTCGAGGTTCATCGCGAGTCCTCGGTGAACCATCGATTTTTCATATATACAAATTTCTAATCTGTGTATCCCTGTCTAAGACAGGACCTGCTAGAAAGTCTTACAGATGAGTCCACTGTCAGGCCCAGGATAAATAGTGACACTCTGCATGTGAATGGGGTGTTGTAGATTCAAAGGTTAGAAGAAACGAACACGGTATTCAGCTTCACGTATTCAGTAAATTAGACAGTAGATTTCAATTAAGAATAAAGAAAATAAGGGATATGTTGGGAATTTCGTGAAGGAAACCCAAATGATTAACATGCAGGGAAATAACTGTATTCAGTTATACAGCAATTGTGTTTATAAAGGTTTAATATACGCGAAATGTATACACGTTATGCAGTATACAAACAAAACACGAGAGTCTTTTTTAATGCCACTGTGGGTCACAATATATAAAGTATCTGTACTGATCTGAGAGTGAATAGCTCGGAGAGACAGCAGGCCCTTTTAAACCCCCAAAACCGACTCCTTGATGTCCAAAGATCGGTATTGGCCTGCAACCTCTAACAGACCTGTCGTCGTCGTTGCATGGGCGTAGCTGACTTCCAACAGGATATAATATAATTTATAGAGATACTCTTTTAGTCTAATTTCTGAAGAAAGATTTGGACCCTTTACGTCCGTATACAGCGAAGAATGACGCGGAACTGAAGGCTTATAATGAAGAAAGACCAGGACAGGGAGAGAATGTATAATGTTGTCCTGCTTCTCTTCTGAAATTTTAATTACCCAAACGAAGTCTTGGTCTTGTCATAAAATTCGTATTGGAATGGGCGACAGCGATGGTTCCTGGTGCAGAACCGACTCACCAGGTGCAGGCGCGTTTCGGAAACGACGCGTTAACCCAGAAACTTGGCCGATAATGCCGCGTGTTAAGGAAGGTAAATGCGTAACGACGGAAATTCATTATCCGTTTGAACACGCGAGCCGATGGAGCTGGCAATTTATTCGGAATGCCATTACAGCCCTCTACCGAGCAGCGTCCACGGATCGGGAACATCGGCGATCTCTTGGAAACGCGGCGAAAGCGCATCTGGCGTTACCTGTACCCGGTGATCCGCGAGCATGGCAAATAGCGTAACAGTGGCCCGCCGCGTATGAATGTCGTGTTATCGCGCGTCGGCTGGTCATGCGGAACTCCGTGCGCCTACGTCGAACAATGCGTCGTAGAGACGACAGAGCACCCTCTTTCTCCCTCTGGCGCACTCGAAACCAGCGTGCAGTTGTAGCGCTCGCCGTGTCGGCGTGTCGCTGTTCGGGACACAGCGCACTGTCACGTTCCGCGATAACCGATCCTTCGCGTTGTCTCCGTTGGTACACGCGGCCGCGTTTCCGCGTCCCGTTTGCGACCCTTGTACACTCGTTCGGCAGCGTTCGAGCATCGAGAGGCCATCGATATCCGTCGCGTTTCCGACCTATCTGACAGACGCACTCTTGCGTCGCGGCCAACGATTGTTCCTACTCCAACCAGATGGAATCGTCGATCCTCGCATCGTTCCGCTCCTTTTTCTCTCCCTTTTCTCTTCTTTTTCTGCCTCTTTTCTCTCTTCTTTTTCTCTTCCTTCTTCTCTCCTTTTTCTTTTCCTTTTTCTCTCCTCTTTCTCTTCTTTTTCTTTACCTTTTCCTCTCCTTTTTCTCTTCTTTTTCTCTCCTCTTTTTCTCTCCCTCTTCTCTCCCTTTCCTTCCCCTTTTCTTTCTTTTTTCTCTCCTTTTTCTTTTCCTTTTTCTCTCCTCTTTCTCTTCTTTTTCTTTACCTTTTTCTCTCCTTTTCCTCTTCTTTTTCTCTCTTCTTTTTCTCTCCCTCTTCTCTCCCTTTCCTTCCCCTTTTCTTTCTTTTTTCTCTCCTTTTTCTCTCCCTTTTCTCTTCTTTTTCTACCCCTTTTCTCTCTTCTTTTTCTCTTCCTTTTTCTCTCCTTTTTCTCTTCCTTTTTCTCTCCTTTTTCCCTTCTTTTTCTTTTCCTTTTTCTCTTCTTTTTCTCTCTTCTTTTTCTCTTCCTTTTCGTTCCTTTTTCTCCCTTTTCCCACAGTCTTTTCCTGGGTTTCGTATGTATTAGACCACGTTAATTTTTCTCCCCTTTTTCTTCGGTCATTTGAGATTTCAGAGCCCATGACGCGATTTGGATATGGGAAAATGGAGTTGCGTATGTGGATTGGTTCGTTCCTCGATTAAAAATTCTCGGAGTTTGGCGAGGGAGTCGTACCCTGGTGGAAAGATCGTAACACCCGGCGAAAGGTTAGAAATCTTGGCATAATGTTTCATTTACGTAGTTCCCAGAAATTTTATGGAACGGGGAGCACTGCTTTGTACCTTTTGAGGAAAGAAAGTGCTCTTTGCGGGTGATTTATGGTGCCCGTTTTATTACTTTCCTTTCCTAGTTCATTCCTGCCGGTTTTGCGGCTTAGCTGCGCGATAAAACTTCCAGCCTGGTCAATGCGGTTTTTCGATACGTTTAACGTAATGCGCTTTTAATACCGATTCTTAGACAAATCGTATTAACGTTAGCTCGGGAGAATGTATCGGCCATTTAACGTTGACCTCTATCGAGATAAAAATTACTCTCACCGTGGAAAGTTAAGAAACTAATTGTTCGCGTGATATTCTGCGTCGGACAAAATTATGCAAAGGAGAATAGGAATAGGGGTTGAAAGCGTGGCGGTGGAATCCTTTGTGGTGGCCTCGTTTCGCGACAGCGAATTTATCGCGTGCGACTGCGTGCCTGCGGACTATTCCGTGTTTCGGAAAACGGCATTTTTTTCCGGCTGGAAGTAGAACAGAAATAGTTATTAGCGAGACAAATGGCCGAGCACTTGCGGCGAGCGCCGGTGCGCGAGTAGAACAGGTCCGTTCTTGGTCAGACAAGTAGAACGAGGCTGCATTTAATCATGTAAATACAGCGGAACTATCCCGGCCAGCTAGATGATCGTTAACTAGGACGACACTTCCAGTCTAATAACCGTAATAGTCCTATTTTCGGCGGTATAAATGGTCAAGAAAATAGGGCGAAGCTGCTTTCAGTTTAGCAAGTAGAACAGAATTACCATCGGTCAGCCAGTTCTTGTCCCCAAGAATTGGACCCAAGTCACTGCCGCACGAACAAGTAGAATCGCCCATTTTCTATCAGACGAGTAGTCTAATCTCCAATTATGTTAACGAGAAATTTCGAGCAAGAAGCGCTATACTCGCTTGTCATGCACACTCTGCTCAAACTATGCTTATTAATAATAACTTTCTCCCCAATCTCTGCCTTCAAAAATTTTCCCAAAATAATTATACCAAGTGGCTAACGATAAATTTTCAGAGTTTAGACCGGAAATAAAGCAGAGGCTGATCGAAAGGAGATTTTTTCACAGCTTCGACGGAGAATAATCTCAACCACGAGGAAATCGTCGCGATTCGCGTGGTTCTCGCGAATGGAGAACAAGGCCGCGACTTGGTCCAGCAAGTTCCCCCCGCTTTGACCTTCGAATCGCGCGACCACCCCTAACTAAATCGCGCAGGAACCGCGTGGAACGGCGAAAGTTCCGGTGTGAACGAAATTACCGAGCTCTCCGGGCGGTCACGGCGGCCCTGTCTGGTGAACAGGGTCGCGCCGCGGCCCGTTGAAAATTAGTTCTTTGTATCTGCATGAATTATCGGGGTTATCAGGCACGTGTCGGCCGCGGGACGAGTGCGACGCGCGCCGGTTGCCGGCGTGGCTGCGGAACAGATAGCGAGCGGGCGTTGCGTACGTGTCACGTTTAGATTGCAAACCCGCCGGGCTGAAACGTGGCTATTAGAGCGGAAAAAAGTTTCCACGAGCTTCCGTCTGGCACGTAGCGCGTTTATTTCGCGAAAATAGACGCGCACCAAGGCGCCGGGCGAAGGGTGGGCGAGGCAGGGGGTGAGATATTTCGGAAACAGCGGCGATCGACGGAAGGCGGACTGTCTGCCGGGAATCGCGAGCCTTTTCGCGAACATTCGCGTATTTCCACCTATTACGAGGGCGAATTTTTCATTCTCTCTGTACTCGTGTACCGTTACGACGCGCATGCAAGTTTCATGCGACGGAAAAGGCGAGCTTTGCGTGCCGCGTCCGATGGAAAAAATATACCCAGCAGGGGGAGTTACCGGATAGCCGATTCGGCTTCGCGATGCCATGGTCTCGTTTATGTTATCGGTGTAATTGAAATTTCATGCGCCGCTGGGGGCTCTCGCTTTTCGGCTATCGATTATTTAATTCCACGAGTCGGATCTTTTAATCGCGACATATGGATTATGAAATTTGGATGGGAATGGAATTACGGGGCTCGTTGTAGGCAGAGACGCGAGTTTCGCTGATGGGTTTAGGCGAGCAGGCTATTCGTATTTATGTAAACGTATTTATCGAGCGAAATACGGGTCTCTTTAGAGGAATACGTTAAATGTAACGAATTTTTAACGTCGTCGGTCGAAGATTAATATTTCGCGTTTTAAAAATATAATTCGGAGGATAATTTGGGGAATCGTATGTGGGAATAGTTAGTCAGTCAGTCAAAGAGTTAGTCAAGGAGCTAGTTGTCAGTAAGAGTCAATGCAAGTCAACGAGTCGTCGATTCGAGAAAATAGCAATATACGTGGTATGATATATACGAAATGAATAGTCTTGTCGTAGGTCCACGAGGTAACGTCTTTTAGTTTCAATACCTCATTTACCATCTTGATTGACACTGAGTTCGGCTCGTTAATCAATCAGGTATTTTCCGTGCAACTAATTGCACCCCCTATTTTTAGTAGTCTTGTCGTAGGTCCACGAGGTAACGTCTTTTAGTTTCAATACCTCATTTACCATCTTGATTAACACTGAGTTCGACTCGTTAATCAATCAGGTATTTTCCGTGCAACTAATTGCACCCCCTATTTCTAACATCCTTGGCGCGATTTTTTGGGAAAGTGGGAATGGTTGCGGAAATTTAGCGACGTAGGGGGATTTCCTCACGGACCCACAGTCCACAGCGCGACTAAGGTCGCCTGTGGTCCTAGGTTCCTTCGAAGAACCACCCCCGAGGCTTTATGGTACCCTATGAGCTGTTGAGGCCCGAGCTGACTAAGTCCGAAGAGCAGCAACACGTGCCGTAATAAAATCTTTGAATTTAACTTAAAACGAAGGACGATGTTCTGAAAAACAGCTACGTAGCAATGCGTCCCATAAATCCTCGCGCCCCCCTTTTCTGAACGCCACATGTTCTCTTGCATGTACGTGCCGAAGGCCGCTGCAATACTTTGCTCCTAAGTCCCATTTAACTCGTAATAAATATATATATATTGGAATAAACCAACATCTTTTATTCCTTGCATTCGCCAATCAAAAGTATCTCTACACGTATCGTTCGGAGCGTTGGGATCTCGCCGCGTAATTTCCGATTTTCGAGTAAACGTATTGCGCCCGTTCTCTTCGAACAAAGGGGTGCGATATCTTTCAATTCCTCGACGATGCGTATGAAGTATGAGACCCGAGAAGGATTTCGAGGGTGCCAACGCGGCAAATCGATATCCGACCTCCAACTCCGACTCCATCGGTCGGGAGAAGAATGGCTGGTGAATTCGAAGCAATAGCCACCAACAAGCGGAGATAAAAACACGATCGACGTGGGCGAAAATTCAAAGGGAAACAGATCGAGCTAGAGAGAGAGAGAGAGAGAGAGAGAAATTCGGGGGAAATCGAAGGAGAGTTGCGAATTACGAGCAGAGGAATATTCGACAAGGTTGCCTGGAAATGTCTGAAATTTCATCGTTTACCTTCGAGACGATACGAACCACCAGGTAATTATCGACGAACGTTATTAATTATTATGGCTACGCGAGAACGAGATAAATTCGCGAACAAGTAAATTATAGTAACGCGATACGTTTTATAATAGAAAATTTTCCCTCCCCTCTCTCTCTCTCTCTCTCGTAAAAATGGGGTTGTGGAATATTTTAATTCCTCGGTTATTCGAAGATTTTCCAGGCTACGGCTGCTCGCAACACCGCACATTTAGACCGTGAATCAAGATTATGATTCAGCGCGACTTTTGAAGCGCGAATAGATTATGAATATCCATAGATAAATGTGTATGACTGACTGTGGGAGCTTTCACGTCCGCCGCGCTCGTAAAAGCGTTTCTTTCATGCTCACCCTTTAAGCCTGAATTCTGGATACCCTTATAATGCAAAGTAAGCAGTGAACGGTGAAAGTGTCCCGTCATTTCTCATGTTCTTATAGGGTAAACCAATTACGTGCGCTGAATGCCACGCGGGCATTCTATATCGAGAAACTACTTACGGGTTCGCCGCACAGGTTCACCGCGCATTTAAATCCGCGAATAATAAATGTCTCGCGTTCCCGGCGACACTCGATATCTCGATTCTCTCGTTTAACTTCGATTCCTCGAAGAAAATTTATGCATTACGAAAAACGAAGAATTCCTTTCTAATTCCTCTCTAATAACATATCCAGTTCCTACCATGAAAATATGACGAAAATTCTGTAGTAATAATAATAATAATGATAGAATTGATTTTCCTTTATGTAATGAAATATTGTAAAGTCACGACGCTGGAGAGTACTTTGGCTGAAATTTTCGCTGATTAAGAATTGGACCTAACTCTAACTATTGACTCACTACCTTTCTCTATTTCCTGAACTGGCCCTTTTAAGCTTGTCCGGAACGCAAGGGCTTCCTTGATAAGAAGGAGACAATTCTCACCACACCAAGGTCAAGGGTTGGAGGAGATTCCTTCTTCCAGGTTAGGCCCTCCTCACGGGGACCATTCACGAGAGGTGTCCGCGGGAACGAAAGCCAGGATTGCGCGAAGCTACCCCACTTGGCCTGGCCCCGACCTCTTGCGACCCATGTGACAGCCAAATCATAACGGGTCCTCTAGACCTAGCGAAGTGTCCTCTATAGGAACATCGTACTATTTGACCATCCTACTCTTAACACGTTAAATACCATATCGGTTCCTATGGACCGACGCTAGATTTTCCGTTCAGGCCTCGCCGGTCCCCACGGACCAGCGCCAAAATTTTCGTTCTCGTTATCGCTGCACGCGTGTCAGCCCTTGCGTACTTGGAAGGGCCCGCATGACCGCTAACTGTGACGTGAACGAAACGGCACGTAAAACCGGCGTGGCGTTTAACGCGTTAAGCAATAAAGCTGTGTCTAAAAATATCCCACGATATTACAAAATTGTCCCGTTTCTTCGAAGATCTACATCAGACGGAAGCCATAGCACGGTTGGAAGTAACATTACGACGGCGACTAACGCCTCTACTATGAAATCGTTATTGATACTGACCATGCTGGATTCCGCGAGCGTAATCCGCAGTGAGCCAATAAGGGTGGCTGGCGATAAAGGGATCAGGCTCGTTTTTACGATCCCGACGGTCACTTTCGTGCAAGCGACTTTAAGTTTCCACGATACTAACGTATGAACGCGTCGCGATCTCGCTGCAGACCTGTTCGATAATCGCTCTACTTGCACTACTCGAGGGAATCCTCTGATTCATTGCGCGCGGCTATCCGCGGATAATTTTCTGGGAATTAAGGTGTGCACGCACGCACGCGGATTACTCCGATATTTCTAGAATTATTTCGCTCCTCCATCACCGAATATCCTAATTTTTGGAAATCGCAAAATTTTCCAGAAGTAAAATGCGAAATCTAAAAATCTGCATAATAAACGAGATCGATCTTTACGCGAAGCTGCTATGTCAGTGTTCGCTCGATGACTTGATCGATGAAAAGATGCAAGAGACTCAATGACAGGAATGTTGAGAATCGTCTGGCAGAAGAAACGTGGAAGGAAATATAAATACCTTCCCCTTCATCGCCGAGATAAATCACCTTTTTGCACAAACGACCGAACTTAGTTGGAACGTGACCGCGATTTCCCAACGCAGAAGCAAAGTTACGATTCCGGAAAGAAAAAAGAAGAAGGGGATAACGAAAGAATCCCACAGATAGGACGAGTCGATAGACGATAGGAAAACGGAATTTCCCATTAAGTGGCGCGCATACGAATCACCGAGAATTCGGATCCGGAATAATCAAAGCTCAACGAGCAAACCAAGCGCGGCTAGAATTCGAGTCTTCCCTATCACGGTGTTTAGGAACAGCGTCGTCCCCATCCTCTCCAAATGATATTCCGATAGATCCGAACATTTTGTCTTTCAAACGAAACTTCGAATTACGTTTTAGCAACTATCTCTGATAGTTTACCGAATTCCGCGTGGTCGAAATTGCATTCGAAAGTCAATTCTGACTTCCACTGTGCGACGTCCAACTAGGATCCAAGACCCGATAACAACAACAACGGACACAGCACCGCCGAGGATTAATAGCGTACTCGGATGTATTGCAATCCCAGCGAGAAAGTCTCCTACTCGGTTGCCAATTCTCGCAAACAACCCTCTTAACCCCCAAAATACTTCTGCCGATCAGCGGCGAAGAGGAACCACCCTCCGCCGAAACACACCCCCTCCGCTGATCGAACAGCCATCCTCCTATCATTTTCGCCATAACACCTGTCCCTCTTTCTCTCTCTCGCTTCCAAGTGATCCGAGAGAGAGAGAGAGACAGACAGAGTGGGAGAGGAAGAAAAATAAAACGGACAAGCAAAAGCCGCCAATTCCAGCCGGCCGTGTTTCTCGTTCGCTCGAGGAATAAATCGTCGTACCCTCGACGAACGAGCGAACTTAAGTTCGAGCTGGAGGATCTCGAGTGTGGAGGATGAGGAAAAGGAAGAAGAGGAAGAAGTCGCAGTTCCGGAAGGGAAAGGGGCTAACCAGGGGATGAGAGAGGGAGAGAACAGGGCAGCCGCATTACGGGAAAAAGCGAGAGGGGGCGGATTCGCATACCTTCTTCGCCGACTGCAAATAAAGGCTCGCTCGCCTCTCCTTCGGCCGTTATCTCAGGCGTATAATCTAAAGCAGGCCGTAAAAGCGTCTATACGAATGCCGTGGCGTTCCATCCGCGCCGGAGCTGGCTCCAGAAACGGTTCGGCCGGTATACGTGTTTGGTGTGGTTATGTTCCGGCCCGAATACGCGGATCGTTTCTATGCTCCGGCTGCTCCGCAATTACGGGCGCAAGTGGTGGATAAGCGATTTTTCGCGAGAGATAAAAGCCAACGGTGATCGATCCTCCTCTGTTCAGCCACCCGTTTCGATCCCGTGATTTCGGCGCGGCCCAGTCGACTAGCTTCTACTTTGCCGCCCTGTCTTCGCTGACCTTCCGATGGATCGGTACGTCGCTCGGTTAACCTCGAGATCGTCTAGTGGTCTCGAAATATCCGGTGAAAATATCTAGGGGAAGCTAGACGAGCTAACTGACCCCTAACTTGACAGCAGTTTGCGTACTCTGGTGTACGACAGTTGAAAAGATTTCGATCACGGTCCCTGTCAGCTTTTTATTCAACTGGGTAAGAGAAGAGAGATCGGTATTCTCGATCGCGTAACCGGTTATACCGTGTCTGACAGATTTTTGCGTCGCGCGTCGCTAGTCTGACGAGTACCCCACCGAGATCACTTCTGCCTGTACTAGCCTCAGTTCGATCTCCGATCTCACTGTGACACGGTGCAGCTACTGGAAATAAAAATTGGTTAACAGTACCGATAAATTTTAAAAATTTTTTGGTACTGCAGAATACTATTTCGGGAATTTCTTACTTGAAAAGAGAAAATTATCAACCGATCAATGATCTATGCGTGACATTTCCTAGAAGCAAATGGAAAGATAGTTCTCATCGTTATGAAAGGTTACCTTTGGTAGCAAAGTTAAGTTACGTGGGCTCTACGGGGAGGTGATACAAAGGGGTCAACAAAATCGGAATCATCACGAGGAGCAAATTACTAATGGGCTGAACCATATCAGCCAATTAGCGATTAAGAGAAAGCACGGCATCGAGTTTTGCGAAACGCATAAACACAGGACTCTTGACGATACAGGCAGTCCTTAGTGAAGAAGCGTTGAGGAATCTTCGTAGAAATAGAAAAGTCAAATTAAAGTGCATTTCCGTCTCTTATAGTTACATTATTTTAATACCCTTATTCTGCGTTAAATTAGTTAATTAGTTAATTAAATCTTTCGCGCGGACCCAATATTCCTCTGATTACACAAGGATCATGCAAATATTTAATTCCCGTATAAGACAGTGAAACCTGTTTCCGGCGTCCTACAGTACCTATCCTCGTCGTTTGCGACTATTTATCCCGGAGGAGGCTATTTACCCCAGGATATTCGAATGTAAGAAAAATGACTGGAATCGTACGGGAAAACGCGTTGGTCCTGCCAAGCTCTCGCAGTGGCCAGCGAATATAAAGGAAATTACAGTCCCTTGCGCGTCCTCTATCCACGATCGTCGTGCACGCGTTTGGAAAGTTGGTGGCACGCGTAGTCGCGCCACATGCGGCGCGGTTTCCATCGCGTAGGGCATATTCGTGCCACGTAGGAAAGCTGCACTTAACTATCCATTAAATACGAGGGCGGACGCCATCCGGCGCGCTGGCCGCGAGCACGCCGCGTACCGGGCAAATCCACGGTAATCTAGGGAAAATTTCATGGCCGGTAAAAAGCGGCGTGCCCGCGCGTAACGATCAATACCGCACGTACGCGCGTAAAACTGGCCGCTGACCGGCCGCAGGGTAGAGAGAGATTCGGGGACCGAGGGACGTACCGGCCAAAAGCCGGTCGTAAAGGGACGCCGCGTCGTCGCCGGTGGAGCCGGCGTCGCCGTTTTTCCGAAAACCAACGACCCCGCATGATTTGCAAGAAGGATCTTTCGGCTGAGAATTGACCTGGCTGCTCGAGGGTCTTTTGGCTGGTGCAGTTTGGCCGGGGACGCTCGGCGACTGCTCTTTGACGGGGAATATGGATCGAGGTTGAGGGCTGCCGGATGGCGGAGTAGATGTCGTGCCGGATTTGTAAAGGATTTTTTGCCACAGTTCTGAACCTAAGTTGTAAGCCGGGGATTGAATCGGTTGTCGGCATGTTTAATCCTTTTACGGTTAGTCGACTTATCGCGCTGCTTTTCTCCTTTCTTCTCGGGCCCTTCCCTTTTCTTCGCTTTTATATTAGCGGGATCTTTGCGACTGCGTTTGGGAAGTGGAAACGTCGGTGATCGAGGAGACTACGCGAGATCGGGGGTTGATCGGCGAGTGACGGTTCTTGCGAAGAAATGTTTTTAAAGCTGGGCTGTTTGACGCGTAGTTGGACCGTTTTATTCGCAATGTCCACAGTTGGGCAGCATAGCATCCTTCGCCATCGGAGGCCCAAAGAAGCGTCGTTGACGGAGGAGACTATGCGAGATGGGGGGTAAACCGGCGAGTGACGGTTCTTGCGAAGAAATGTTTTTAAAGCTGGACTGTTTGACGCGTAGTTGGACCATTTTATTCGCAATGTCCAGAGTTGGGCAGCATAGCATCCTTCGCCATCGAAGGCCCAAAGAAGCGTCGTTGACGGAGGAGACTACGCGAGATCGGGGGTCGATCGGCGAGTGACGGTTCTTGCGGAGAAATGTTTTTATAATTGGACTGTTTAATGCCCAGCGATCATGCGATGTCCAAAGTGATACACGTATACCTCTTGCGCGAATGCTATGTGAAATTTCTCCGTATCTGCGACGGAATCTCGTATTCCTTCGCTATCGGAGGCCCAAAAGGGTGGTAATGAACGAGACGGCAAAACGCGAACAAAATGATTCGATGTCAAAATGTAATTGGAAGATGGACGAGTGTTTGTTACAGCGGTTGATGACTGTTTTCGGGACAGAAGGTGTCAGCTCGCGTTGAAAACGAATTTCGAGCACTCGTCGTGCCGATTGGCCGATCGGCCGAGACAACAACGGACCGCCCGGTATCCATTTCACGGTAAATTAATTACAATCGTTTAGCAGCCGCCTATAGACAATTTCGATAATGGTAAACTCGCGAGAGGCGGCGTTGCGTCCGGTCAAAGGCCTTTTAAATTTATCACGTTTTGATCGGCCGTGATAAATGTATCGGAGCTAATTAATTTCCCGTAAACGTGTAACATCGCGAGCGCGAAGGAAGTGCATTGTACGGAAATCGAACTAATTACACGCGCGTTAATTATCAATTAGACCGTCTACGGGCATATTTAAAAATGTTTCATCGTTAATTACGGCGATTCTCGCGCGCCCGCGTCGAAAACGCGCGGGAAGATCGATGCGCGCGAGCTGGAGATGGTCGGCCAGAAAAACGTCGCGAACGAGATCAATTAGTTTTATAGATCGTCGAGGAAGGAAGGCAAAGTGGCCGGGGTCGATCTACGAGCCACGCGAATTATCCGCCACGAAATTACGAGTAGATGGGTATCGATGTCGATGACAAATTAGCCGTCTCCGCCGATTAAACGACCCTGCTACCCTCCTTTGACGCAAATTGCCTCGTTAATCTGCTATTAAATCGCGGTATAAATGATCGCGACCTTTTTTCCACAGAGTCGAACAGAGTCGTATTTTTACGAGATAATGGGAACGCCTGGATGGAATCCTTTATGCGAGTATAATGGACGCGAGAGCGGGAGAACACCTCCATTGTCTGTGCTTAACTTCGCCAGATTCGTCAAAGTATAACTTCCAAGGCTGTCGTTTCGTTTCCCAATCGAGAACAGAGATTTTCCTACGTTTCGCAAGATTTTTCCAACGCGACTACGACTGACGTCGCGTTTATGAGATCACAAGCAAGGACCGGTGGCGATCCGTCAGCTATTGCACCGAGTGTAAATTTCGAATAATCGATCTTGGACACCGCGTAAACTTGCATGCACCCTGTTTATATTTTATCGCACGATACGAATCAATCCAAACGAGTTTCTCGTATTTCTCTATAAATTTTGGTTTCGGAATTTCGCTGTAATCGATAACGCGATAACAAAGTCTCATAATATCGCGAGTAAGACTTCTGTGAAATGCCCAGACCCTTTCAAACGTTCCGTCTACTTCAATCGCAAAGTCGTCCGAAGAATACACCTTTTCATCGGCCCCGGCGAGCTCGAGAACTCGCAGCTCGTCGGTGACACGAAAACAGTTTCAATTAATCGCGAATCCGTCTCTGAGCTCCACTTGCATGGGACTCAAAGGGTTAAGACGTAACAAGCCGCGCGGTAGGAAAAACCCGGCGCAAGCTTTACAACGCGGTCTGGCGAGCGGCGTTTCCCTTAATTGCTCCGATAACGACGATTCGCGAGGCGAAAACCCGGGCCGAGTCTCGGGCCACGGCCGCTTCCGGTCCCGCAGCGCGGCGAAACGCACCGCGGAGTGCATTCGCGGCTTCCGGTTATAATTAATGGCGCGAGCGGCAAAGGCGGCGACCAGCGACAAGGCGAGGCGTGCCAGCGTGAAAGATTCATCCATCTTTTTGACATTCCCCGGCCTTCTCCTCGAAAGGAAAATTTTCCTGGGCGCAGTGAAGAGCGGCCGCGCTGTGTAATCGATCGACACGCTCGCCCACATCTGGGTCGCGACTTTTTCTCTAATTACTTGCGGCTCCGAGAGCGCTGCCAGTGGGTAGTGGTAGTGGTAGCCAACCAGGCCGCGGCACCGATGCAACTTTTCTACGCGTCGGACCAGCCTTCTTCCTCTTTCTTCCCCTACCTTCCCTCTTCCTCATCTCTCTCTCTCCTCTCTCCCTCTTTTCATTTTTATTTCGCTTTCTTCTGCACCCCCCTTCCACTTAGCCGCGAATCAAAGTCGGAGCGGCGGTCGTAACGGGCAGGAACGTTAATCTCGATCAAAATCGGGGATCAAAGGTCGCCGAGCGTTTCTTCCTATTCCGCGAGCAGGAAGTCAGCTGGCTGGCTAATTAATTATCATGGCCCTGGCGTCCCGGCTATCGAGGGCAGCTCCGTAACGAGCGGACCCCGACTTCTTTTCCGATAGGGCCCAGCTGCATCCGTGTCTACGTACGCGGCGTAATCACCCGGTGATTACCACCCTCCCGAGAAGATGGAGGACGCCGGAGATCTCCGAGAGATCCCGATGGATCCGTCATCGGCACCGACGACGTGCCGTCGCGTTCCTCGTGAAAACGCTTTTCGGATCAATTACGCGAATTCGCAGTAGTACCAATTACTCTCGCCGGAGCCGATGATGGACGCGATCGTGATTTCGCGGAAATCTCGCTCGCGCACCCGGCTCGGTAAGCCTACCTCTCTCTCTCTCTCTCTCTCTCTCCTTTATCAGCCCCGTTTCCACCCCTCTTCCAACTTCCTCCATCGAGCGTCTTCCTCTCTCAGCGTGGATCTTTTTTCCCCGCTAATTGCATCCGGTCTTTGAAGCTAAGTTTGCGAACAGACGCTCAGTCACCGGGGATGAAAGGAGCGGACGCTGCGAGGATGGAGCGGAAGAGAGACGCGGACGGGGTAGGTAAGACGGGTGGCTGGGGAGTACAGGGTGGTGGAAAAGTATCCGGGTGGTACGCTTATCTGCACGGGGATTCTGTAGGCGGCGGTAATGGTTATGAAGTTCGGCGAGCAAGAATTCGGTGATTCTTGTCTCGACGAGCGTTCGCCAGATGGGGGAAGCGGTTCGATGGATGATGGGGTCCGCCAAAGTGAAACTAAATAAGACTTTTATCGAATGTAGTAATCGGTAAATTCCTATTCCCAATCCGAGTTCATTTGGAATTTAATATCGTGAAAACGATACTATGGCAGTTTTTGATGGTTCGATGACAGCAACGGTGTCAAGTATTTGCGATTTCCGGGTTTATGCTCTATACCAGCTTCGCGAATAAGATGTTACGGTATTTTCTAGTGTCACCGTTATGAGGAAACGCGTGTGTAGGTGTTAGACACGCGGCTTGGAAAAACCCTGTCCTCGTCGTTAAAGGGTCATTGGACAAGTTGGACCTACCCTTGCAGGGAGCAGCGCACTCGAGCCTCCAGGTTGTCTAGCAACCTGCCAGCTTTCGCTTGATCTCAGCAGGTTGGCGTTTGCCTATGATCCTGCACCGTCACGGTATCTGTTGGTAGACATCTGACATGGATGACAGTCAGCAGCGGTGTCAATCTCGCGTAGCAACAGGGCCTACCAAGCTTATTTTTAACCACGCTTTAAGTTCAAGTTCTAATCGACGATTTTTGGCAGTTTTCGCGACCCAGTGCCCACCAGTGGAAAGCAAAGGGAGAATTTTCGAACTCGTGGCTTGGAAGCTTGCGTTTGCGTTCGGGGCTGTCGCTCGCAACGCTTTCCACGAAGTACAAAAATTTCTTCGACTCGGCAAAGAGTCGAGCAGAACACGCTCGTGTACGAACTTCTTTCATCGGGGTTCGAAGTTCAACACCCCTTTTGACTCGCTGTGCAAATTCTACGAAATATTGGCATCCCTTTGGAAATTGAACGAAATTGACGCGGGAAATTAAACTAAAACACAGAGGGCTTTATATACGAAAAGCGAAGAGGAATTCGATACAACGTGGTATCCAGCTGGATGGAAAATCGCGAAGGGTTAAATTAGCTCGAGTTAGAATTAACTCGAAACGGAGTTGTCACGAGGTGTTCTAGAGCGACGTAAAGAAACACGGAGACATCTGCGAGTCAAAGCGTGGCATCTGCGAGGAAAAACGATCGCGAAGCGGATAGGGTGGACAGAGAGGTGGGAAGCAAGGGGGAGAGAGGAATACGGGGTGAGAAGCGATTGGATGTAGCGGTTGGTCGGAAACGACGAGGTATATTGGCACAATCAGTCGGTGGCACGTTGCTACTTGTCGAACTGATTGTAACCTAAGAGCGGATGTAGCGCGAGCGTTACACTCGGCAGTGTGCACGTGTACGCCTTAATAAGTCGAATTCCGTGGATCCATCGCGTCGTGGCCGGCGGGATTAACGTGGTTAAAAATGGTGGACGCCGCCTGGCACGATTTGGGTTACGTTTCCGTGCCCCCCATCCCTCCGCCGCGCGAAACTCCACGGGATTACGGGGTGGATCGCGGGAAGCTCTCGATTCGAGGGTAATTCTATTAAGATTAAGGGAACATCGGTGAATAATCTTATCCATGCGGAGCCTCGAGATCTCTGGCCCGATGGTAATAACTCGACGAGCCGGAGATTCGTCGCGATATCGTCGAGGACGAACGTTATACCGGAAGATCAAAGACGTTTCGGGCTTTCAGCTGTCGGATTTCGTGTTTGAATAGCGACGGGACACCTGGTGCGTTGTTTTTCATTCGTGAGCTGTCGGAAATGTTGTAATGTCCCGTTTGTGCCACGACTTTTTAATTCCGGGCCATCTCCAAGTTGCGGTACAGCGCGTCGGTGGTGCCAAGTTAAAAATACACGGTTCTATTTAGAAATTCTCCGTTGGCCTTGACTTTTCATTCGTGACATCGGTTAGCTTTTCTGTTTTCCAAATTGCGAGCTCTTTTTGGAAACTCTTCGAATATCGAGTAATTTTCGTAGTATATATTTCGTTGGTTCCACGTTAGAATCGGAAGTGGCTTAAAAATCGCGAGAATCGATTCACGTGATACACCGTGTATATACGGTTGAAGAGGTTTAAATATTCACTGGGTATTCGCTATTCGCGTGTTATTGTTCATTTATAATACGCATCCGGTCGCTTTGATCGTCGAAGCCGAGAAGAAAGAAATATAATCGTCGCTAGTCAATCTCTGTAATTAGTTAGATCGGTACAAATCGATATCGAATTTCGGTCTTTTTTATCGGATATTCGGTAAAAATAAGTCCACGTGAATTTATCGAGCGACACGTTAAAGCTCACGAAAAAGCTCGGCAAGTGATAGAGTCGACGAGCGAGGCCACGTTGATCATCGATATAACAGAGAGAGAGGAGGACGAGCATATTTCCCGGCGCAAAGATAAATCCGTGAGTGCAGGTAAATCAATTTCCTGTCGCGCGACAAGACCTTCCAAAGCAAGGACAAGTCGTTACGTTTTTTAGATCGCCTCTTTTCGAGCCAATTTCCTTCCGTCGATGAAAAACTTTGCGGCTACACTCGCGACGCGTCTTTCCGTGGCATGACGGGAAACGTCGGCAGCGTGTATTACGAGGAGAACGCAATTTTCTTGCAATTAATCTCTTTCGCGTCTTAAAATACCCGCCATTCGTTCGTCTATCCAATCGATACTTCGGCGAGTGATTATAACCTATAATACGATTATAATTGAAACAATATGGTACACGTAGTAAGCAGGAATTGTCAAGATCACATCTGCAAAATTAGAAAATGATTCGACGATGTGTACCGTGCCTACTATGTATTTATCAGAGATACGTGTCGTGGCGGCGCTAGTGAGTTCGGTACAAAATCGTCTTTGGTCTATCATTAATATCGAAATAAAATTTTCCAATTTTACTAATATGATTTTAAAAGTTCCCTCTTGCAGTATACACAGTTATCGTTTCAAATATTTCAATTTCATCGACGCAACACAACATTGTGATGATTCCACGATGTGTACTGTGTATTTACCAGAGATACGTGTCGTGGTGGCGCTAGTGAGTTCGGTGCGAACTCGTCTTTGGTCTATCAGTAATATCGAATCTTTCTTTTCATTTTTTAATCAATATTGCTTATGACGAACGTGTTATATACGCTGTAAATATAGTTGAATCATTTTCCAATTTTATTGACATGATCTTCAGAATTCTATCTTCCCGTTTACATCGTTATACGACGCAACACATCACTGTGAACATATCTGAGCACAAATTTCCGCGGTTGTCTCGTCTAATTTAGAAACGATCGTTCGAAATCGGTCAAGGATGAGTCGAAGGTAGATGAGAAATCATCCTAACCGCGATGCTTCCGTAAGCAAGGTCTCCAAAGCGTGGCGCCGCGCTGAAAATTTCGATCCCGGCGAGCACGCGCGAAAGAATTGCTGTCACGTCGACGGCGCGGCGGAGGGGTAGAAACGAGAGGGGAAGAAGAAAGGAGAAAAAGAAGAAAAAAGAGGACGCTGGCGCGATATGTAAAAGCGATGCTCGAGTAGTTAGAGGAGCGTCGAATTGAAGCGGGGCGAAAGAGCCAGGGGCGGCTGCTGGAGCTTGAGTAAAGGTAACAGGTGCTATCTATAACGGCCGTAACGGCCGCGCGTAAGCCGAGGCGAAGCTGTTTCCGGGAAGTTGCGGCCCCGGTTCCATCTCGGCCGCTGTATAGGAATACGTGCATTACACTCTCACCACCTCGACGCACGTCGTCTTCTGTTTTTACCACCGACTAATCGCCCCGACTGTTTGCACTCGGATGCACTTTCGGCCGGCGAGTGCCCCAAGAAAGAAATACACGTGTGCCATTTCTTTTCTTTCCCCCGTATTCCACCCCTCTTTATCCCTCCCGCCTCCTCTCTCAAATTACTCCCCCTTTTTCATTTTTTCGTCGCTCCACTATCGAGCATCTAATGGTACGCCGCTTTTACTCGACTTTTAGACTTTCCACTCACGTGTTACATCACGAGTGACACACGGGGGTTTAAAAGCTCCATGTTGCGCGGTGTTTTTCGAAATACCTGTGACCGTCCAGCGATGCCACTGTCCCTCGGACCCCCAGCGAAGCAGCCTCGAGATGGCGAAGCTTCGTGCTGGTCCCCCGAAGCCATTATCTGAAACACAACGAAACCCTGTGTTATTTTGATATTTAAAATCAGTGAACCATAAATTATCCCGATAATTCGAGGATCGAAAAGCGGAGGGGCACCTGGTTGCAGAGACCAGGAATGGATCGCGGAAAGAGCGGGGGTGCAGGAGAGGGACGATGTTTCGCATCACCGAAACAGCAAGGGGGTGACGTATTGGAAATTCTATTTTCCGCGGCAGTGAGCCTCGTATTCTACTATTCGGTCGCGTATTGTTCGCGCGAATGTGTATCGCGGGGGGACCGCGAAAACGGAAACGGGCCACGTTTACGCCGTAAGCCCCCGACTCAATATTCCCGCGCCTTCCCTTCGCTCTCGTATAAACCCTTGCCCGATCCCGAATATATATAAGGAATTTTATCGAAACGCATCGCGACTCTCGTCTCATCCGCGACAACCTATCCACCCCCTTCCAACCCCCGTTTGTATTTTCATGCTGATGCGCCGTTTCACCGCCTGTTCTTCGTGCTTTGTGCCTCTGATCCTCGTTTCGTATTCGTTAGTATCACGCGGTGTGCGCCAACTCGATACTTCGCGTTGATTTTCCCTCGAATCTATGGCAACGGCACTGCGAGAACCCTTCTTCCCCGAGTTTCCTCGCTTTTATCGCTTTTCCGAGATTTTCGGCTAGGTTTCTTGGATCAGACACGGTGGATCAATTTTTCCCGGGATTTATTCGTTACTCGTTATATATTTTACCGTATGGAATATTATATTCGCGGTAATATCGTAAAGTTAATTTTCCGAAACTGGCGTTCCACGTCGAGTTTACTCCCCGCGAATTTAGATCGAACTTTTGCGAAACATTTTCACCGAGTCTCCTGCGAAGAGAATATCAGATAGCAGCCGGCAGACAGGTGGAAGCGGATAGTCTTCGGGGAGATAACGACGAATAGAGATTTCAGCTAGCCAGAGGAATCTCGCATATGAATTTTCGGGATCGAGAAGTCCCCGATTTATGCGTGAAAATTTCTTACTCGCTCGACTTCGTCAGTTTCGATTTCCCGCCATTTTCCATCCACGTTTTAGTATTTATTCTTTAACGGGAGAATATCGCAAACAAAGTAACACTCGATTCCCTTCGGAAACTGGGTTCCACTCGTAGTCGTACGTTTCTGCTCGGTATTATTTTCCGATTTATGTCATCGGTCTCGGGCAAACGCGACGTATCGATCGATCGAACTCGATGGAAGCTCGCGGAGCTTGATCCTTCGCGTTTCACCCTCGCGATCGCGAGACAATTCCGCGAGGAATTATCGCGTATCGCGACATCGCGGAGATTAAGGAGCAAAGGGGAGGAAAAAGAAAATGGCGCGCTGCGAATTAATATTCGTGGACGCGTTGCCTTCGAAACGGCCGTCTGTTTTACGTTTACTGTTATTCCGGCGTGATTTTAAGTCTCGGGGTTGGGCATCATAATTAAAATCCGCTTTGTTTCGTTGCACGCGTCAGCAGCACCGGGTATTAAATTTTCTATCGAAAATAAAGTGTCACGAAATGGGGTGGGTGAGTGAAACAGAGAAAAAAAGGGGAAAAAAGAAGGGGGCGAGGAGGAGCGGGGAGGCCCGTGTCAGAGATTGTTCGATATTCTCGCATGAAAACGCGTGTCGTATAAATTTTAACGCAGCTCGTCGATTCGCGAAAAAAAGCCACGCTGCAATATACACCGCACTTTAAATTTACATCGGCCCTTTATCCTGGCACAGCGAATTATTGATACCTGTCTTGAACACTCCGAACGGATTTTATAACAAATTCGACGAGGCGCCGGTGAAAAGTGCCGCGTGGTTGAAATGTTTCTTTTAAGCGTTCATTTGAAGCTGCGCGTGTTTTCCGGCGAAATTTAAACACCGACAACAGAGTCGAAATTTTCCTATACCAAAAAATTCTGCATGGAAAACATCGTCTCTATAATTCTACCAAATACTTCCTTCTTTTCTCAAGCTAACCTTCTAATTTTGAAAACTTTCGGTGAAATTGCGAGAATTACGAAAATTGACTGGGTAACTGAGAACAAAGAAACTGAAAATAATTTTAAACATTACCTAACCCCGATTAGATATCTAAGCCACTAGCAATTAAATGCAAAGTCTCGAAGTCGAAGTCTCTCAAAGTCTGCCATCGCGGATCCATCGGAGTCAAGCCTTCCTCAGCCACCCCTAACCGAGTCCCATCGACACCCCTAGCGTGACTCGCGCAGTGTTCAGCGTGCGTTAACTAAATATCGTTGGTAACAAACGATAACGGAGCCAGCGAAACTCGGTGTTAGACACTGCAAACGATAATTTATGGTTGGTCGGGCGGTCGCGGCGACGAAAGTGCGGAAAAAGAATAAGCGGAAGGGGCGGCGGCTGGAGGAGGGCCCAGAAATGGCTGGATAAATTGATAGCCGGGGACAAAAGGGAGACGAAGACGTTTCCGTTTGGAAGGACGCGGCGCGACGAGGACAGAGGGACGGAAAGGTGGCCAAGGGTGAAAAGGAGGAAAGGACAGGCTTTTCGCGTGCTGCTCGGTCGCTTTTGGCCGTCGTCCAATTTCGGCCGTTTTGACGTCGGGAGAAAAGGAAGCGCGGAGGGGCGAGAGAGAGGAGGCGGTGAAAAAGGAGGAAATTCAGCCCGCGTTCACACCTGGGGTATACATACGTACAAGGAGAGGAAGCGGAAAGGGGTCGGGCGACGAAAAAGAGTTACGTCGGCTAAGTAAAGCGAGGCCAGGCTTTGAAGGGAGCGCGTCCTTCTGAAGGGGGCGTACTTCTTCGTTAAAATTAACGGTACCACTTTGAAGAGTCGGTCGCGTGGAGGGTCTCTCGTCAGAAGTGGATAAACATTCAACGTTATAATTCGCGGAGAAAAGACTGATTCACCGTAAATGCGCTAAATAACCCTTGTCGCCTGAACCCACCGTCACTCGAGGATTGTTTCGCGAGCTACGGAACCGACGACCGATTCGAGTGGGTGTTGCGTCGTTTATTTTCTCGGGTGTACGCTCCTTTCCCGCCATATTCTTCAAAATTGCATGCTTTTCCGCCCGTTCCGCGCTTTCGCTTCTCTCTCCGACGATCCTCAAAACCGGATCCCCGAGATCGAGTAAATTAACCAGAGTGTGTCTCCCGAACACTGCAACCCTCGCGGTAACAATTTCGCGGGGTTGCAAGGATCGTCCAGGCTCTGCTAGGGGACTCATCGGTGAGGCTACCTCTAACAGCAGCAGGCCCTGCGTTACACGAGGATGCTATTTGATAGAATTTGGGATGGCAGTGGAGTTAAAAAGGAAGGAGCACTAATTATAGAAAAGCATCGCTTTAATAATTGGTAACTCGACCGGTGTGTGCTGTACAACGATTGCTTAGAGACTGATTCGTTTGAACAAAGGAACTTGGCTGGCGACCGACACGCACACAATCATACATTAGTATGTAATAATCAGAAACATTTTAACATCGACGTTATATGTAATATGTCTCGACTTATGTCTTTAGCATTCCAACCCTATTGGAAAATTTGGAAATCGTAGATATAGAAAACGGAGGGGCTTTAGACCTCGAACCTCCTTCAACCTGGAATCCATCTATTGGCGAGGGTGAGCGTGACACCGTCACGAGACAAAGACAGAAAACTTATAGATGAACACATGGACACCTAGTTTATTTTCAAACTATTCTTCTTCTCTTCTTTTCCTTGTCAACAATGTTTTAACCCATTCGAGACCGATTGCACACCGTGTGTGCAATAATAATAATGAGCATTTATCAATTATTCTGAGTAATCGCTCCTGGGGACCGTGTTCGAAAAAATTGCTGCCTCGAATGGGTTAAAATGGAACATTGAAGTCACTATTTGAAAGTTTGGAAATTGCGTATATACGAGGACTCGCGAGAAGGTCCTGGACCCTCCTTTAAGTAGGAATCCCTCTATTAGGGTGAAAATGGTACCGCCACACATCTAACAATTTCGATGTACTTGTGTTTAATTACTTATGGTTGAAAACCTCGGCCCACCTGCAAGATTCGTTCCCCTGGTTCCTCGCGGTGCTCTCCACCGTGTCCGACAATTACCACGAGCCCTCCGCATCGCATCCCCGACGCAGCCACACGTCCGTCCATCTTGGCAGACTGGATCGTCGCCTGGCCGAAGGTACATAAATAACGCTGCATCCAGAGGGACGTTTAACAAGCACGGGACACGAAGTCATATTATACCGGCATCGAAACGTCCGTCGGTACACGAGCCCCGCTTCCTGGTCCAGCGGGGCTCGATACTTGAAGCGTGTTTATGCGAGTCGCCGCACGCTTCGCCGAGCCGGCTGTCTGCCCGTGCTACGTGCTCGCCTCCTCCCGAACGAATTGCAAACTCCGCGGCTCCTCGTCGGAATTGCAAATGCCACACGCCGGGGGTATATTTTAAAACGAGTGCTTCCCGATAATAGCCTCGGCCCGGAATTTCATCGGCACGGATCCTCGCGCGGATAGCGCCTCGTCGCGGGAACACTGCCGGTGCTCCGGAATAGCGCGACGCTCGGGGGTGGAGCGCAGGGTGGGTGGGTTCGATTGGTCAGTCGCGTCGCGAAAACTGAAAAAACTTGTTTCCCGATTTTTACGCCCGCCTTGTTTCATACGGTAAACGGGAACAACGGCGACGCTTCGCTGTGCCCTGATTTTATTATAACCCCCCCGTCTGTCGACGACGTCACGCGCTTCTCGTCCCGAGTTTCGTTCTTTTCTCGTCTTCCTTCCAACGGTGGTCGTACGGAAAAATTCCGCCTATGGACAATGGAGGGGAAACTTCGTCGATATTTGTCAGAGAAGAGGGGGTAGAAACGAATCGTGCCTCGTCGTTGGAAAAATTATGCAATTTGATGGAATGCTGATCAGAAGAAAATTCTTATAGAAGAAAATGAGAGTATGGTTTGGGTATGATGAGCTTGGATTTTTCGACTGGAAGCGAGTTGTATAACATTCGGCAGGGATTATATTTTATATAAACTGACAAGTTCGTATCGCTTTAATGACAGACGTGGGCGGACTTGAGCGTCAGGAAAGAGTAAATATTCCGGGCTACAGATATGTCGGGACTGAGCAAATGGCAAAGCTTCGACATTTGAATGTATCGTCCATCTGTACGTAATTAATAGCAGAGCGGGACATAAATTTTCAGCCCGGTTATGAGCAAAGTTCAGCTATTCTGCAAAAATTCGTACAATAAATTCCGGGATGCTCTATGGTCTCGACCCATTTTTCCGTTGCGTACAAGAGCGTTGCTCAGGTGAAATAATTGCTCGATAAAGTATGACACGGAATCTATAGAAATATCGATACAACGCTACTAGTTCTGCGGCAAGGATCTAGAAAATTATACCAAGTTCCGTAATCGTTATTCGTTACTCGCCAACTTCTCTGCGCAAACTTCGTTAGTCGAAATTAATGAATTTAATTTGGTGCTTCGCAGACGGAAGCCTCGGCTTTGTGTCTCTAGACACAGCTTTTGGTCACAAGCTTCTAGAGTATCTGTTGACCATTATCCTGTAAGGTCAGATATTTATGATCCCAAACTCGCCATGTCACAGCTATCATCCTCGGGCTCCCAAAGTCAGAGATTTTAATTTTGTACTTCGAAGATCAAAGCGCCCTTATCCCTGAGCGTCCGAAGCCAAGATCTCCTGACCCCTTGCTTCCCTTCAGCAGCATCTTTTTTCCCCTGTCTCCCGACTAATCTTATCAAAATCGCTCCCCTCCTCTTCTCCATTCGACGAGACACTCGTCGTCTCGAATATCTCGAATTTACCCCCCTTTTTAAAATAAAGAATATTTTTCTTCTGGACACTCCTCGAGTATTTTAAATTCACTATTATAGTTGCCAGTGATCGTTCCGTGTCCTTTCAAATTTCTTCCTCTTGTACGAACATAATTATCACGCAGAGGCAATGATGAAACGTTGCAAGACATCGTTGGAGACTTGGAAAAATTATTGGACAAAAATTCCCTTCGATTAGGGCGTTTTAATTTGACCTGAAACAGGGGACGAGCGAGTCGAATTTCCCGTAACTTGGGGTTTATAATCAAAGCATTTTCTCATTTTCCGAGTCACATTAAGAGCAGGCACGCAATAAAATCTCGTAAGACGATAGTCGGGTACAACGTGCCGGTTGGAGAAAAACGAGGGAGAAAGGGAGCGAGGAAAAAAGAATGCTCGTGACAACGGTGCCATAAAACGGTCGTGCGGGAACCTGGGCCAATTTCTAGATTGGCCAGAGCTCCTATAAGAACGGCAGGGAGCAAGAGGATCGAGAGACGGGGCAGAGAGAAACGGTCTCCTATTATTCACGAAGCGACGTCTCCGCGCTGAGCGTAATTGTGCATATTTTTGTCGCATCTGCGCTGTCGCTCAGTCCAATGGCCGATGTCCAATTGTCTCCTTACGAAGCGTCTAAGAGCCAATTTCGGCTCTTCGTTAAAGCCGTCGAATTTGGCTGCCGTTGCCACGAATTCCGTCGGGGTGCGGCCGCGATCCCGTCGCACCAATACACGCGTACCGAGCTGTGCGGAATTCGTCACCCGGCTTTATCCGTGATCGATGCGATCTAGATCTCGTGTAGATCGCGAATGCAGCGCTAATTTCACCGATTTTGAGCTCTGAGCCGCCATTTTCGCGTCCATTCCATTCCCATCGATTCCACAGTTTCTTCGAAGCGAATTCAAGCGAGTTTGCACGGATTTTTGTAGGAATTCTGGGGTTCAGGATTGTAAGAGTTAGCCCAGGAATTGGGAAATGTATCGTCGATGGAATTTTCAAGCGTAGACTTTTGGCTCAAATTGTCCTTGTTTGCGAATTTTGCATAGGTTTTAAGATTATTTAAGCTTTCTGGGAGCTTGAATATGTAAGAGTACGCGAGCTCTGGTTACCAATATGGCGGCGTGAGTGACGAGCACGTAGCAGTGATAACTGGGGTCTCGAAACGAAGCGACGATCCGCTTGATTTTCGTGGTAGATTAATAAAGAAGGCCCAGTGTTACAAGGGCAGCACCAAGAGCGTACGAGAGAGCTTTACGTGTGATAGGAACGAAAGAATATCCTATCCAATGGAGTAAAGTACAATCGGCCATCGAGTAATAGACTTATTCGTGAGAGGAATCTTTACTTGGATGGCGTCATCCTGCATCGAGGTCTATCTTTGCTTCGAGGAACCATCCAGCTAAACAATTCTCGAAGCAGGGTTGAATGACGCAATGGGTTGTCACAGGTTGTCACTTTTTGACAGTTCATCGTCTTCGCCACGCATCATGGAAGACCTCGAGGCTCTGTTTATTTTATTATTATTATTTTATTCTATCTTTTACCACCAAGAAATATAATATATAAAGTCCCTTTTGATTCATTAATCCGATATTACCATATATTTAACCCAGCTTAACTCTCTTCTCCTCCCCTTACAAATAGTACTATCGTATTTCATGGTGTTTTTACGGTCGATGTTTTAACGATCGGTTAATGGAACGAGAGTCACGGGTTGACTGCAGTCCTTTGATCAGCGAGTAGCTAGTGAACGTCAAGCACGCTGATGCTGGCACTGATGATGGTCAAAGTTATAGATTGTCTTACACTCTTGTTAGAATTTTCCTCGTTAGTGGTTTTGGTTTCGAAGCGATTATCTGACAAATCGAGCGATTACCTCGGTGGAATTAGTGGATCTTCTTCTCGTTACTCTGCTAACGTTCACATTTAACTATTGCACAGTTTAGTTGCAATAAATATCCGCAAAATAATGTCACAGTGTGCTAGGTATCGAAATGAAATAATTCTGCGTGTTAATTATTACACGATTTCTTATTTACTGCTCAAGAAATATCATCAGCCTTATAGCAGAAAATTTGTCAACTCGTACCCTTTTTAGTCAAAAGATCTTCGCAGAGGGTGAACCTACACTAGCGATCTATAAAACATAAACTAATCGCACAATATTAACCCTTTGCACTCGAGAGGCGCCTCTCAGTCGCCATTTAATCAGATTCTAAAGATGGATGTTAATTAATATATCAAATTTACAATTTCGTCTTAATTTGCATACGATTTCTTATTTACCGTTTTAGAAATATCATCGATCTTATGGCAGAAAGTCTTCGAATTACTATTGTAGAGACATGGGTGGTTGGTAAATAATATAACTACTATTTATTAGACATAAAATATAATATACAATGTAATGTACGGTGACGGTAAAGACTACGAATATAGATATATGTTCATTCCCTACCCTCATTCCCAATTCACAGACCGTTACGATCCTCCATAAAGACGCGAATCCTTCTAATAGACATTTTAACTAGCATCCTTCGAACCTCTACCTCCATCAGGAAAAACCTAGACCTCATATACCACTCCATACGTTCACCCCGAAGAAAGAAGCCCGAGTCGAGGAGACAACGGCTACCTCTTTACGACCAACGTCCCACGGCTCGCGGACCTCCAAATCACTTTAAAACACCATTAGAGTCAATCCTAACAACTTTCATAAACTAACGCACCATTAGCCAAAATTAATTAAACCTTTGCCTTTCCATGACAGACCTCTACCTTATCCCTATTTCCATGCATACCCTCAGGAACAAGGGACCCGAATCGAAGGGACGATATGGTTTACTCGTTTATAACCAACGTCCCACGATTCGCGGACAGCTCGACCTCCGAAACTGACCCCCCGAGTCAACCCCCATAAAAAGATTAGAATTTCCCAAACCTACAAACAAATTAACAATTTGTTTAAACTTCCACTTCCACGTACCAGTTCCGAACCTCATGCACATACCTCCAACGAACACACCGCCAATGGGAGAAAAAACACACCCACCACTTAGACATCTCGACAGCCAATGACAGCAACAGACGAACATATAAAAATACACGACACCAAGACGACAGACGGTACAAACATCAAAACGACACAAACGACACCACGGTAGAACGCATATCGCGAATACATCTTATAAATTGTTGTAAATATCTTGTAATTAAATTATATTTAAACCCTCAAAAATAGTTTACGTTCTTAGAACGACGTAAACCTTCGCCTGAATTCTTCATACAGTCGACAAGAAGATTCGGACGAACCAATATGTATATTTTTCAACTAAACTCTTACGACTACAACGACACAATTATACCTAACAACACGGTAACAACTCACAACACGACTACAACCAACTCTCCAGCACTGTCTCTCAAGAAGAAGCGTCTATCAAGAATCCTCTCTCACGAATTGTCCCTTAACCATTTCTGCCTTCTTTATATATTCCCTAAAAAGCCTCCCCCAACACAACGAAATATGGTCATGCTAAGGGCCTGACGCATCGCCGGGGTTCTTCCGAATGACCTGGCCCTCGAACCACCGGCGACTTTCCAAACCAAAGTCCACCTACACACGAGGTGGCCATTCTGCGATACTACGCTATTTTCGTGTAACGAAAAAATCGTCGAGTGTAAAGGGTTAAATTGGCGCGTGATGCGTTCTCGATGATAGAAGAAATTTAGTTGTTTGGACGCGACAGGATCTTCTTCTTATTTAGTCTAGATAGATGAAACGATTACCGAAGTGGAATTACTAGGTCCCATTTACGATTAGAAAATGTATAGTGAATCTAGAGCTCGAACATACTCGATTTCCAACGATCTTCCGTTAAGCTGTAGCAAAAGGAACAGCCTCGCAGTGGTATATTTTATCGAAACGATCCAAAGACCGAGTAAACCAGTCGCTCCTGAAACGAATCAATCCTGGAAACCTGCTCGAGTCCGCGGAAAATTCGGTGAAACAGATGCGCCAGTTCGTGCCTGTGCTTTATCAAGCTCGATAAATTTGTATCCTCGTTATCGACTGTCACATTTATTCCCCTCCGGCGCGTGACGAATTTCCTTCGAGATTTTCGCGCTATTGTCCTATTGAAAGCGATAGGGGGTGGATCAGGAGGGGTTCGCGCCGGAAGATTTATCGCGTTTCCAGAGGTTACACCTCTCCTCGGGGGAAGGGATGCAGGGAACCTGAGCGAAAATACGCTGCTCCGTACCCTTTCGTATCGATTTCACCGTTGATAAGGGATCAGGTGAGTCGCGATTATTTCGTTTCGTGGTTGCCGCGTAAATCGTGCACGTGCGTGCTATCGAAGCGTGCACGCCAGGGGTTCAAGCGATTCCGCGAATAAGCGTTATTTTACCATGGTTCTTTCGCGAGGATCGCGTTGCAGTTGTTATGGCGGAAAATATAAATCGCGTACGCGTACGATATTTTCCTTAGCTGCAATTATACAAGTAATTATGTGAAATATATAATAAAATCTTTCTTCGGAATTTTTATAATTTTCAACATTTTTACATTGAAATTATTAGGGTTATGGGTAAAGAGAAGTAACTATCTGTATTTTATAATTATTCTTATTCTCTCCTGAGGAAGGTATATCTCAAGTATTCTGATTGTTCGCGCAGAGAGTCAAAACTAGAGTGAAGGAAAAAGGGTATGCCATTGCAGCTCGTCCTGGTCCCCTAAATCTCATCTAACGTATGAAATAAACATTTCACGCGTTTCTAGAACCTTCTCGACGCATAGTTTAAAGATATATCTTTTTCTCCTGAGAGATTAATTTTTATATATACGTTAAGATATTAGTCGAAAATGTCAATATAATTGAACTTTTCAGCCAAATTCCATTGAATTGTAATGGCTATAACAATTCAATAAGATTTTCCTCTCTTATTTATGTAAAAAAATTAGCTCACCACGATATTAGTCGAAAATGTCAATATAATTGAACTTTTCAGTCAAATTATAGCCATTACAATTCATCAGGATTTTCCTCTCTTATTATTCTCAATTGAGAACTCTCGATTATTCTCAACAAAAATTAATCACGAAATTAAACTCCAGTTATATGCAGACAAATAGTAATTTTTAGTCGCTATAGTAAGGTCCAATTGGACCACCCTGTATATAAAACTTCACGAACTCGAAAAATAAATCTATTTGTTTATTAAACAAGTGGATCTCTCTCTGCACAGGATTTATCAAGCATTAATCCTACAAAAGATATAGTTGGTCCCCAAATGTCCTCAACGTCTCCACTTAGGAGAACCTCATTTATGTCAAATTACGTGCCCCCTCAAACCATCAAGTTTCAATCTGAAACATTATTCCGTATGATAAATAATTTAGGAAAATTCACCAATGGAATTGGAAGCGATATAAAATTTTTTGGAAGACGTTAACACTCGAAGAACACGCGCGGAATCGACCTGATAGGGGCGATATCTCGAAAGCTACTCAGAGCCGTGAGAAAAATCGATATTTTCGCGATTCTCGATTCTTTATAAGGCGATAGAAAATAACGGTTGTTCGGAACCGTTTCAAGAACCGAAATCGATATTAGAACTGAAACAAGTTGCAACCCCTGGCGGATGGTCTTACCGTGCGCGCGCGCGCTCACGCATGAACGCCTGGGAATGGAGTGGAGCGAGAATGAATGCGGCAATTAGGGATTCGAAGGAATTACGTTGCGGGAGAATTGTAATCGCCGTCGATGCACCGGAGAAATGCAGTTCCCCGCGGTCGCGAAATTACGACCGCACGCCCGTTGCCGCACCGATTTTCCACCGGATGCTGTTCCTGTTGCTGACGCGACCGGCGACTCCTTGCAAGGCAATCCTGATGGATGTTAATCGTTGCTGGTGGGTCTCAAACGTATGTCGGTCGTCGATTCGTGGCCGAGAATCGTAGATACAACCTTAATCTGACAGTACGTTCTTCGATAAATCATTTTGATAATTATTTTCGCGAGACGAAATTAAAATTAATTTTAAAATTAATTAATAACAAGCAGGATTAATTCCGCGATTTATTGCGAAATGGTGAGTTGAAGAAATTGAAAATTAGTAATTTTGAAATTGCGATACCAATTTCTGGGGGATTTCGGGGTATTTTGAATTTTTATTGGGGCAAAGGATTATTGGGTTATCGCGTGGGCCATCAGGATCGAGAATCGTTGATATACCCTGATCTTTATAGAGCAATAAAATAGCGTAATTTTATGAATAATAAAATTACAGGTAAAAATATCGGACGGTGGAACGTCACGTGAATTACACTGTTGGAAGATAAAAATTACGAATATGAAAATTTTGTGAACGTAAATGTTCGCAAATGGAGTTATTTTAAAAGCGTGTTCCGGAATAATTTCGGGAACACCGTAAAATAACACTAACCTGACGAGTTTAAATAACGCGATGCAATTGGTTAACGCGGAACGTTCCGATTAATTCCCTAGTGCTTCGCGCCAATATTTTACACGTTTAATTCTTGCCTTGCATTCCGCGACAGATTTACGCTTGGTAAAAATCCCAGTGTACTTTTTGCCCGTTTTCAGCAAGAACGACGTTTTATAACTTAAAAACGTAGAATATCACGTTCCTGCAATTTCCTGCGGTGCAGAGTTCATGAAACAAATGGTTCTTGCGATGCCTTCCCGCACCTCCCTCACAGGCCACTTATCGCAAAACAAGGACTGCTTTTAACCCCTTTTATTTTGATTTCGACCACGTGAAATAATATTTTCAAGTCGTTTGTCGCCCCTGTAATTGGCCCGATAGAGGAACATTAAAATCGCAAGAAGCAATTATTAATTATTATAACGATTTCAAAATTCGCGAAGGACGTTGCTCGAACGGATTTTTATTCGCATTTTGTAGCAAACTCGAATTTTGATTTTGTATTTTATAAATAATTACAATCACACCGCACTGTGTTTTCTATTATGCGGTCTCATCATCACGCGATATCGTTATTATCATACGATCCTCTGTTCGCACGTGAAGCTACTTAGTCCGCCACCCCCGAGCAAGATTTATCACAAAACGCGGGATATTTTAAAAAGCAGGATTTTGATAATTTATCGCCCACGTGAAATCGTACTTCGAAAATTTCTCAAACGGTAGACACGTGGTCCCAAGCTGTTCCCGGACATGTCTGCGCGTTTACGTACGAATCGCGAGTCCGCGAATAGCTAAGAACACAAACTGCGTGTTTGCCCCTTCATTACCCCCGAGTAAATACTAGCCGATTTAAACGGTAGTCGTGGCTCCGGGACGTGATTTTCCTAATCTGTCTACCCCTTTGGCTACCCTGTCTTCTACGGGATTACATCTTTCGCGACTAGTCGTACATTTAGACACGTCTCTTATTTAGTTTCATGGAAAGAAATCGGGAATGGAAGCAGGATGATCGGAACAGGGGGTTGAGATTGTGATATGGACTGCAAGGGATGAAAGAGTGACGCGGTGTACGAATGTCTTGTAGCGTTGAATGCTCACACTTTCATGGCTAGTTGGAAAACGGAGGTTCGAGGTTTCTCGTAAGTCCTCGGTGAATCCTCGATCCCCATATATACAAATTCCTATGGTACCTAAGTATCCCTAGTCTAACAAGAAGAGTGCAAGTCCTCTTAGGTCTTAGATTTAGTTGAAACTTTGCAGGTTTGTAGATGTAGTCATCCAGTTCAAGGAAATATATCATTTTAAGGACAACTAGTCAATAGTTTTCAAGATATTTATATTAATTGCAGATTTATTTCGAATATTTATCAAGTGCTGTTAGGTCAGAATACCACTTGATAACTATCGGTAATTATTTAGAAGAAATTTCTAAATTAAGTTAAAAATAATAAAGCTTGAATCATAAGTATCTCAAAAACTATCGAGTAGTTGCCCTTATAATGATAATGGTACTTGAACTGCATGACTAAATCTACAAGTCTACAAAGTTTCAACTAAATCAAGGATCCAAAGGACTTGCACCCTCCTTGTTACATAGGGCCTGCTAGAAAGCCTTGTCGACGAGTCCACTAGCTGGCCCAGGACGAAAAGCATCCTTTCCTTGCATCGTTCTATCTACTACCTGTCATAGTAATACAGCCATCAGGATACCAACAATGACAGCACGTAGGAACCACAAGACATATCCCAAAACAACCTCTATATCTAGAGAGGGACCCCACAGTTTTAAGAAAATTTGATAACGACAGATTGGTTAACGACCCCAGTTACAACTAGACCACTCTGTATCGTCGAAACCAACCCCCAACACGTAGCACGTAACCTAACAACCCTATCGCAGCCAAAGTATTTCCTCTTCGCCGTTGCACGATAACTCGTGCCACAGATAACATCGAACTTTCTCGAAATCCATTTTTCCTGCGAACACGCGGCGGGTTATTAAGCTATCTGCCATTATCAGTCAATTACATCGCGCGTTACCGCTCGCGATATCTTCGTCACGATCGAGCGTCGTTCCCCGCAACCCCGTTCCGAGCTGCGTGCTCGAAGCTCGACACGGCCGGCGGTTTTTGCACCGCTAACAAGCGATTCGCGGATTAAGCCGGATTCTCGGAGGCGCGAGATAGCGATCGCCAAGTTCCCGCTCGTTTCGCCTTTCGGGCGAAACTGGACGACGAGGGTGGGATGAGAGCAAAGGTTAAGGGCTGATAACATCTACGGAATTCCGCCCCTCGTCGATATTTCTCATGGACGCGCCTATTACCGCTTTCTCCCCCCCCTCTCTCTCTCTTCCACTTGCCTCTCCTCTTTATCTCCACCCGCCGTTCCCTCCCCTATTTCCGTTATCTAATGTTTATGGACGAGGCGATCCGTTGTGTAGCAGCCGATCGCTCCTTAAACGCGGCCGGGAACGAATTTATTCAACGCCGTTCGATCGTCACCCCTCCTCGCGCGGAGACAAGATCCTGGCGACTCCAAGGATTCTGACGCTTTTAAACGCCCGTGCAGATGCAAAGGGGACCTCTCGTTTCGTATTCCCAGTCGAAATTCTTGCCCCCGTGCTCGAAATGATTGGAGTGCCGTCTGCGAGTGCGATTCCGCCGGGGACGCGTGCGAGGGGATGGCGAGGGTGTTTTAAGGGCACGCGCGATGCGATTAAATTGTCCTTATGTCTGCTCGAAACTAGGCTGGATTACGCTGGACTGGTTTCACAGGTGCTGGTACAACGTTTAAGGGGAGTCGAGTATGTCGCGACGCGTAATGGGGGTCTAAGACCGGTGGCAGACAGCCGGAGTCTTTAAGGAGACGTCTGTGGCGATGACAGTTTCTTATTTTAGGCGAACCCAAGTTTCACAGTTCCACTCTATTTTCGTGTTCTTCTCGTCAAGTTATAATCGAATTTCCTCTTTCGTCGCGCTATCGTCGTAATACTCGGTATCTTCGTTCGGGGAATTCTTCGTCACGATGTAAGACGCTAATTTTATCACTTCTGAGCAACAATGTGTCTATTGCGCGTTGACATGTCTCTGTCAAATCGGCTTGCCGTGAGAGGAAAATTTGTAATAGTAGGTGTAAAATGGTATTGGCAATTCGAACGTCAGTTTAGACACCTGGACTACCCTGTTGTTAGTTATTTAAGGGTAGTTTTACCCCGAGATATTCACAACTGCGTCCACTTTCCTCTTCAATCTCCAAACTCATGTCAAACCCGATACGCTCATACGGTTGTTAACATTCAGAATAGTCTGAATCGTGTAAATGGTATTCTAAGTGGGATTGAATTACCGTCCTCGTCATAAATTCGTCACATTTACCTAGCCTTCGAACTTTATTGTCTCCTCTAGCGTGGGAATTAGGAATTAAATCGAGATGCACACTACGATACACCTACCTCGGATCAAATTCGTCACATTTACGTAGCCTTCGAACTTTATTGTCTCCCCTAGCGCGGGAATTAGGAATTAAATCGAGATGCACACTACGATAAGCCTACCTCGGATCAAATTTGAATATCCGGATTCGTCGGAAATGACAATCCTCTTACTCCTGTCATCCATGGAACCCGTTAACAACCGTATCAAAAGGATCTCGAATCGAACCTGAATTTTCGCGTTTAACCCGCTCACAAAGTTCACCGATCACCCTGTGATCTCGTTGATCGTAATTTCGTCGCATGATCAAAAACTGTGCGCAATCTGTACGTTTAGAGGCGGCGTGGAAACATTCCCATGGCCAGGTGTAACGAAAACTCGATACGGTGGCAAACGAGCTGAAACGCCGTAAATCATGCGTGATCGCGATGGCAGAATGCCACCCTGCCGGCCAATGGGAATCGACGTTTCGAACGGACACGCGGCCATTCCCGCGTCCTCGCGGCCGATCGTGAAATATCGTCGGACGTTAAGCGGTCCGCTTGTAATTTACTCGGGCCGGCCTCGAATTAGAATTCCTGCCTAGGGCCGAGCAACCTCGTATCTAAATGGTAATGGGTCCGCGTCACGCTAAAGAAGCGAGGGCGAGCGTTCGCTAACGGATAGCGAATCAGGTGGCGAGCATCTAATGGGGTTTTCGAGAGACATCGGCGAGCATCGAATACCCCGAGCTGCATTGCCGATCTGCATCTGTGAATGGGGCTCGCGCTTCTGTCAATTATCCCCGGGAAAGAAAACACGCGAAAATGGGAGCACGAGAGCGTTTTGCCTTGTTTATTCTCCCGGCCATTTGCCATTCGCCGCGTGATGGAAACGGGGTGTTAAAATAGGCACTCGAGCGGCTCGTTACATCGCGTTGCTCCAAACTTGCGATTCGCTCGCTGGTACAACGTGTACCTATTATTCGGTAATTTCATTTTCGAGAATCGTTTCTCTGCGTTTCATCTGGGCAAGGATAGGTTTGTTAACGTAGGATAGAGAAAACTGGTTTTGAGACACCAAAAACTGACAGAACAACAGGAATAAAATAATACAAACATGAAATTCATAAAACTAATTTAACTTAGGAAAAGATCACCAAGCTAACGCAAGGAAAACACACAAAGACGCACTCTAATTTCACTTTTTTTCCAATATTGAGCGACTCAGGCTTGTGCCGGTCACTATTAATTTTTAAGGACTCTGTTTTAGTCGCTAAGAACCCTGATTTTACGCTTCACCTCCCCGTAGGGACCACGCAACTTAATTTTGTTACCCAAAATAACTTTTCCATTTGCTTCTAGGAAATATTGATTGGTTTATAATTTGTTTCTTTTGGCAATGGCCGATTCGCGATTTCTTTCCGAAATGGTATCCTAAATTAATTTATTTATTTTTGGGGCGAGTTTGATGTCCAGGTGTTACGCTATAAAAATGTTTATTCATCTCGAATTCGAGAAAGGATACCATGCTTCGATTCTTTGCAAGTATCACTGGATACGATTAACGTTATAACCAAGATATGTCACTAAAGGCACGCGTATGCAGGATCGCCAAATAGTTATGAAAGAATAAATTAAAATAATCGGATATTTCTGTTATGACTTTTAGTCCGTGGATCTAGAGGATGATGAAAAGCGCACAAAGAACTCTGGGCAAGCACTAACTGGATGTCAGTTTTTGAAAATTCTTCGAAAATTCAGATACGAACATAATTATACCTAACTATTTATTCCCTAGTATCATCATAATTATTATCATTTTTAAGAATGACGGAAGAGAAGAAAATTAATATGGTACCCTTTACGTATAATAGCTGGACAAAAGTTTTATTCTCATGCTACGCGTTGCATAGTGATCTATTGTATTTCATCTTGATCGCGAATCATTCTCATTGAGTTCATTCTCACCCCTATGATTGACCTAGGTTCAATTCATGCTTTATCTTAGCGAACGAAATGGCGGATTTTATTCTTACACGTTTCTCTGTAATATACTCGGCTACCAAGTTTAGACTGGAATATATGAAGGAATTAAGCGATCTTCCAGGCCTAAATTCTGCTAAATTCTCAGCACCTCGTCGGTAAAATTCTCGAAATCGTTCGAATATCGAACATATTCTCTCCGTCGCTCTCACTCGGATGAAGAATTTGAAGAACGGAAGAGGCACGTCGATATCGCAGCTGGAAGATCGTAAACTTCTTTCAGTAGCCAGGACTGGAGTCAGGTTGGTTAATGTTACGTTTGCGAATTGCCGACATGGAAGGACTGAAAACGCGGGCTGTCCCGAAAGCTAATATTATTAGCAGCACAATGGAGTCTCGATTATCCGACTCGGTCGGAGCCACTGAATGCCGCGGAATAAAGTTTACCCTTTGACGTGCTCCCATCATGCGAGCGTCGACTGAATGGGGAGTTACCAAAGCATATGCGTGTTATGAACTTTATGCACCGCGCCGCAATATTGCCTCCTCGCGGGATGATCGTTTGTCGCTTTTGAGAAGCCAAAAGCCAGTCCCGTTTAATAATAATAAGATCAGGCAAGTCGAGCGGCAGAAAATCTGCAAGACTGCCCGGCCATGGATTTCGTTTCGATGACTACGGTCATTCGACTACGAGATGGCCCTTTAACCCCCACAGAAAAATAGCAATTCGATGACTCCCTGCCATAAAGTCGACGATATTTTTGAAACGGTGAATAAGGAACTTAGACTAGGGTTCATCTACTATGGGGTGATCCTTCATATGACTACCACCTTGCACTCGGTGATTTTTTCGTTACAGAAAAATAACAATTCGAAGATTCCTTCGACTGTTTAAATTTTTGCATTTAGCGATTTTTTCCTTATAGAAAAATAGCAATCCGAAGACTCCCTGCCATAAAATCGACGATATTTTTGAAACGGTCAATAAGGAACACCGACTATGGTTCATTTACTATGGAGTGATCCTTCGTTCGACTAACCCTTTGCATTTGGCGATTTTTTCCTTACAGAAAAATAGCAATCCGAAGACTCCCTGCCATAAAATCGACAATATTTTTGAAACGGTGAATAAGGAACTCCGACTATGGTTCATTTACTATGGGGTGATCCTTCATATGACTACCACCTTGCACTCGGTGATTTTTTCGTTACAGAAAAATAACAATTCGAAGATTCCTTCGACTGTTTAACTCTTTGCATTTGGCAATTTCTTCGCTACAGAAAAATAGCAATCCGAAGACTCCCTGCCATAAAATCGACGATATTTTTGAAACGGTGAATAAGGAACTCCGACTATGGTTCATTTACTATGGGGTGATCCTTCGTTCCACTAACCCTTTGCATTTGGCAAATTTTTCATTGCAGAAAAATAGTAATTTCGAAAACTTTCTGTCATAAAATCGACGACATTTTCAAAACGATAAACAAGAAATCGTATGCAAATTAAGACGCAGAATTATTTTATTTTGATATTCCACTTATCGTTGGTTAATTTTAAATTTGATATATTAATTAACATCGATCTTTAGAATCTGATTAAATGGCTACTTTGAGAGTCGCCTCTCGAATGCAAAGGGTTAATTCGTTATTCATTGAAAATTTTAATAATTCAAGCACGTATTTACAATCGTATCGTATATAGCATATGCAGCACGCACTCGGGTATTTACGGGTCGAGGATGAGCTTGTCTATTTGCGAATTAGAGCTCGCGTGCATTCTTTTATCTCGTTTATTCTACGGATATTAATAAAATTGCGGGAAAGAGATAAAAGTAGAGCGGCTATTAAATATTTCTTTTTTTTAAAATTCCTTTTATTCTTTTTATCTAATTATCGTATTAATGGCTCCCGCGATTCATTTACGGCTGACGAAAAATTAATCCCACCTCGTTGCGCGTACACTCGTGTCATTAGATGGCGTTGTTGCTTATCGCCGATTCCTACTTTGCCGACGCAGAATAACGCAATTTTGTATACTGTTAAAATAAACGGGGAAAAAAGAAACGAATCCATGTCGCGTACTATTGCGAACGTTTTTTGAATCCCAAAAATATATTCCAATTTTGAGAACTATAGATAAAGCGTTCTCCGATCACATATCTCGAGAGTAATCGGAGAAAAATCGATCTTCCGTTCGAAGCATATTGGAACCAGGATGCCATGCACGTATTACCAAACCTTATTAAATGCCACCCTTTGAGATGCACGAATTTCCAAATTGTCATCCCGAACGTCACGTATCCCAACACCCTCTATACCGGTCTCCACATCTGGCACACGTCTCTTCGATTAATTATTCCCTCAACAATCGTGAACTCTAAAAAGGATTTTTCATGTACTCTACATTCCACCCTTTTGCGCAATCCTTTGACATCATTCGACGAAATCGAAGGGACCGAGGGACCAGCTGTAGAGAGCTACTTCCCAAAGATTTCGCTCGCTTTCGCAAGTTCGATGAGAGTACTCCTACTGCAGGGAGTCGAGAAGAAGTCAGTCGGGACGACCTATATTCTCTGTCGTTTTGTTTGTCGGTACTATGATAGTTGGCCTCTGATCGATGAAAATAAATCGAGGGTGCTTATTTTTATGTATACACGAGTTAAATCAAGCTAGTGATCGGTTGCCAATCACTGCTGACTGATTTCCGTGGTTACCAGAGGTGGATAAAATAAATATTCTTTGACACGATATTCTACGCTATTGGCATAGTAATCTCCTCGGCTATATTGATCCATTGGGAATCCAAGTTGATCACGAATCGACACCTAATCTACGCGTAGCACACTTTTATTACTATGTCGTAACACTCAATCGCACATTGCTATCGGCAACTTCGTCTGGACTCCATTCGGTACTGTATGCGACTCACAAGAAGTCTCGCGAGACGACACAGTCCTTATTACACGATTCAATTATTACACCGTGAGCCAATCCTTTCGCAGAAAATACACACTGAAACGTTATCTCCTTAAATCTTCGAATTTTATTTTACACGGATAAAATCTGTATTCATCACGAGGATCGATTTTTAGTATATTAATCGTAGTACCGGAAGAGTTAAGGCAGCCATTTTCCGACCACCGTTCGCAAGAAATTAAACGGTGTTCCCTTTTGCATGCAATCAATTAGACCTTCGTTACTCCCTTTCTGAAGAACGTTTTATAAGGAAGATACAGAGGCGATCTCTGAGATGATCGTGGCTAGATACAAGGTGTCTATCGAACGCTGATTCGCGGGGAAATCGGCGGAATAAATGGACGAAGAGGGGACAGAGGAGCCCCGTGTAATATACCGATTTTCGCGTCTACGTAGAGGGTTATATTCGCGGCACGTCCGTGCCAGATTTCCTTGAGTTATATCGGCAAATGCAGGGGAAAATACGTTCGCGTTCGAAACGTCCCGGCCCGGCCGGGACAAATGTTTCACGGCTGTACATCTGGCGCTGCTGGTTTTACGCTCGCGGATAGAGAGCGTGCCGTTTTATCGCGAGCACCAATCTATTCTTTGATTGCGCCATTGTGCGTTTCCACGGTTTACGTACTCTCGGCGAGGGAAAAAGCGGACAAAAGGCCAAGGAGCGTCGTCGGTTCGAGTGTTTTTCCTCCGCTCCCGCTGCTCTTCCTTTTGCCTCCGTCGAGTTAGCCGTGACGTGGTTCCGGTGAAGATCGAGCGTTGCCAACGGTACCGTATCTCTTTTGCTTAGCTTTCGACATGATCGATTGTCCGTTGAAATAATTACCAGGTTATCCTAATGCTCGGTTATCCGACTGTTACTCCGTTACTCCGCCTCGCGCGTGAACGCTTGATCCAAAGCGTTGGCAGTAGCAGCGCGATCGATCACCAGGCGTAATGTCGTCTCGGTGAAAACCTGTAGAGACAACTATGAAAATGAAATACGGGATAATTAAGGCACGAGAATGGCGAAAGAGCAACTACATTAGCGAGGAATACCGTATTGGCAGAGATTAGGTCCGCTGAGGAATGACAGCGCGTTGGCGAGAATGCTTCGACTGGTAACTTTTACCCAAGTGTATGTAGGAAGAGCGAAAGGCGTCTGAGTGTTTAGGGTACGTGACCTACCAAGAGCTATGAGAAATCCGTGATTGGGAAAGAGAGCGCGAGTATGACAGAAGACAGAGTGCAAGGTTTAACCCTTTGCAGAAGGGACGGTTCCAAGTTAACCGTACCATGGAGTCAAGCTGCTGTCATGACAGGCATTTCGAATTAGTAGTACACACCAGTACACATCTCTGCTTAATTGCTATTTTTGTTGACAGCTCTCCGAGATGTCAAATTCTAGACATACGTAGTTATAGCGATGCATTTACGCGAGACACATATATAGGTCTTTCTTTGGTTCACGAAGAACGCATATATGCGACCATAGTCCGCAAAGGGGCTAAATGAGGGTGCAAAGACTGTCCCAGGACAGTGCTTTACGGAGTTTGAAGAGCAGTCGCTGCGAGAATGTCAGTTGCGTGATCATAGTCCAGTTATTAGTCTAGTCTTTCACTTTGTACTTTACTCCTAAGTCTGTTTTAGCTCGTAATAAACAATATATCGCGTTAAAATGGCAACTGCAAATCGCTATCTGTGTGTTGAAAGTTTGTATATCTAGACAGGTGTGCATCTAGCAGACAGTTGGCATTTTGGGCGTCTATTGCTTTTTCCTGACTCTCCCTAACGTAACCGCAGAGATCAGAGACCAGTTGCCAGAGAACACGTGCTTTGTATTATAATACGGAATTGTAAAAGTAATACCACTGCGCGTGACTTATTAAATCAAAGAACTCTAACATGTTGGAATAAACCAACATCTTCTGTTCCTTATATTTGCCAATCAAAAGTATCCCTACAAATATGTAGCAAGCGTATATAGCTGTCATAAATTTCCCACTGTCTTCTAATGTCACCTGAGATCCTATGTATATCTCGATCATCGAATCTCTTCGTTCTGGAGATACCATATTCCACTTATCAGTCAAGCTGGTCCCAAAACCGGTCTAAACTTAGACACCCGAAATTATCTTAGATTCTTCCGCGTCTTTCGTCAACTCCTTGGGTATCTCTTCGAATCTCTCATTCGCTTAATTCTCACACCACTCCCTCTCTCTTTCCCCTTTCCACGTGCCCGGTATCAGAGATTTGGAACACCGTCGTGGCATTCTACTGGCACGGTGTTTCACGGTGGGTCCCGCGACAGGTAGGTTCGGCGTGTCAATAAATTCCTCATTCCGATCCACTTCTTCACGGGCGGCCGTGTCCCGCCATGCGGAACCGTCCAGTTGTACAGTCAATTTAGAGTGGCCGTACCTCGCGCGGTAGATAGAGGCGACCTTTTTAACTGTGCTCCGTTACGCATAATTTACGTTCATTATCTTTAATGGGCGGGCTATTAAGAGGGGCGCGAGTAATAGTATGGCAATACCACTAATGCTTCCGCTCCTCTTACTTTATACCTTCTCCACCTTCCCACCCTTTCTCCCATTCTCTCTTTCTTCTCCCTCTTACTCATCTCTCTCTCTCTCTCTCGTCCCATTCTCTCTACCCCGTTCGCCATTTTTCTGCCGGCACGGTTTAGAGGGCCGCGCGAAGCAAACGATGCCGAGGGAGCATTACTCTTCGCGTGGGAGAATGCAATAATCGGCCAACGATCGTTCCTGCCGAATAAAAGTATTTTTTACGCCGCGCGGAATCGCTCGAATGGGTAATTCGATAGCAATCGATGGACGCCCGTTTTTCTTTCTGCCTCTTGTCGCACCTTCCTCTTCTTTCTCGCCCTTCCGCTTCCATTTGTCGTTCGCGCCTTCCCGATAACGAGCGTGTTAACGACGATCCGCTTCGGCCTCCGCGTCGTTGCTCCGACTCCTCGCCGAGTTTCGAGTCGCGTTTCCACGACGAAAACGTTCTTTGGGCGAAATCTTCCGAGAACAGTGCCATCACCGAATCCTAAATTCGCGTTAGGGTTGAAGATGGTGCTCGAGGTCCACGAATTTGACAGTATTCGAGTTAGCATCGCGAGATAACTAGATACGCGTGTTAGAATTATTTCAACGATCGGCAATCATTAACCATAGCTCGTGCTTTTTCTCCCTGATCGTAAAAGGTTCAAGGCTTAATGGAACGTCACAGGGTGACTTTCAAAGTCCTTTATGCAGAGAATCCGGTATTTTTCTCGGTTTCATTGCACTCGAGGAAGTCTGAGGAACGATTCTTTGGTACAAATACACGCGTATATATTCCAAGAAAACGCGTCTTCCTTTTCATCGAAATAGGTTAATGTATTCGGCTGTGGATCCAAGGACTCCAGCGCGGGGAACCTTCACGAAGATAAATAGCGACGGAATGAGTCACGAGTTCTTGCACGGTTTACGAGTAAACTTTATTTATTCTATGAAAATTCGGACTGCGAATTCTCGGAAGTGGAACGAAGAAAGGAAAATGGAGATCGACACACGCGTCCAACCCTTCTGTCGCGTCACTCGGACTACCCTTAGATCCTTGTAACTTCTTCTAATCTGAATTTTTGCAAAATCAGATTCCTCGACTTCGTCCAGAATTATGCAAATTAGCTACGTCATCTAGGTTTCTCCTGGACCCTTTGACCTTTCCCTTTGCTATTTCCACTGTTCGCAGAAGGAAGCTTGGAAAAATTAAATCAGATTCCTCGACTTCGTCCAGAATTATGCAAATTAGCTACGTCATCTAGGTTTCTCCTGACCCTTTGACCTTTCCCTTTGCTATTTCCACTGTTCGCAGAAGGAAGCTTGGAAAAACGGGAAATTCTCGATCCCTCCAATCGGTGCAGAGCGATCAGCGTGATCTCTCGCGACCGGTTTCGTCGCTGTCTCTCTTGCTTCGCGAAAGTGCGTCCGAAGTTTTGCTCGACGGCGCGCTATTCGCTCAGCGGATTCACCAGACCGTCTTCGCGACATTCTGGCACGAGTATCTCCGAATGTCTTTCGACCTGTCACTTAGCGTCCCAAAGAAATAACATTTCCTCCTTCAGCATCAGCGCGACATTGTAGTCGTCGTCGTCGCCGTCGTCGTCATGGTACTCGTTGTCCGCCTCACCCTTGTCGGACACTCCAGTTTTCCCTTCTTCCTGCAGGACATCGCGGTGAGCGGATCCTTGTCCTTCCGTATTTTTGTTTCTCCGCCCGAGCATTCTTGTCCGACGAGGATCCACCCTTGCTAAGCGTTGCGTCACTGTCAGCTTGAATAATACATGTACGCGACGTATAACCTTCAGCTCGACGTTTGTCCTGTGCAAAGCTGCTCGAGCCTGCGTCGCTACCATGTGGAGCGATTTTTATAGTTATTGTCACGAAATGACCGTTTTATTTCATGGTTACCTTTGGACCGTGCTTGGCGAATTTGTGCTACCGGGTTAATCGAAATTATGTCAAGTATTTTACTCTATATTAGCAAAAATCTGTCAGTGATTATAGAGACCAGAGATCTGTGGCAATAGATGCGTGGGGTGATGCTAGAAGGGATGAAAGAAGAAGAAAGGGACGCGTTTCGTCCTGGGCCTGCTAGTAGACTCATCAGTGAGGGTACCTAGCAGACCCTGCCTTAGACGGGGATCCATCTAGTGGCGAGGGTGAGAATGATGGTCGCTACAGATGGATTCCTATTTGAAGGAGGTTCGAGGACTTTCTCGCAAATCCTCCGTTTCATACATATACATGTAGGATCGTTTTTGGGTGGGTTGACTTAAGATAGTATTACTGACTTCTTAATAGGATAAAATAAGCTTGTAAATAGAATGACAGCGGCTAGCTATGAAACAAGAGAGATTCGCTATGGGCACACTTATCTGATCTTTCTTAAAACATTGGAGTCTATCATAAACATTCCTTGCAAACTCTTTTCACATTCTCTTAGGGCCGCATTCATTCCATTCCTGTATACAATTTCCAAACCTTCCAATAGTATTCCCGTCTAAGGCAGGATCTACTAGCTAGTCTAGGTAGTGGACTAATGAGTCCACTAACAAGCCCAGGACGAAACGCATCTCTTCCTTTTCCTTTTATCCCTTCTAGCACCCCCGCCACATCGAAGACACCTGTGACCATCTGACTTCAACAGTCGTGGGGGAGAACACCCCACAGATCGATTAAAAGTCGAAGATGCATTTATGGTCTTCGTTATAGTCTATAGCAAACGGGCTACCCTAGATTTTTGGAATAATATTTTGGTACCTATGGTATAATCGTTACAGTAGATTTTTGGCAGAAATTTGATATTTTCGCTGCATAAAGTATCGTCGAATTAACGGAGCTTTCAAATACCAAGCACATTTTCGCAATATTTCACCTTGTGCGTCACGAACACTTCTATCGGTATACATTTATCTCTCTCTCTCTTTCGAATTAAACAAACTCTTTCAAATACCAAGCACATTTTCGCAATATTTCACCTTGTGCGTCACGAACACTTCTATCGGTTTCTCTCTCTCTCTCTTTCGAATTAAACAAATTTAATTCAAGGCACAAACGTCGTACACGCTCCTTCCACGTTAAATCTTTTCACTGAGCTTACGTGCCCCGGTAACGATCGAAGGCTAAAGCAACCCTTGGCGCGGATTTCCTGTGTCGTCCCGGCAGTCAACAACTCGGTTAATGTTTCATCTCTCTGTAACCGTGTATCTCTGTGTGTTCCAGGGATTGCCTTCGACGTGAATTGGATGCACTGACGTCATCTGGAGTTCGCTACACGGTGAGTACACCTATGCAACGATGTGACCCGAAGCCGTGGCGCAGTCGACGATAATTCGTTCAGGGTGCGCGAGGCGCGTCGAATTTTCTCCAACGGCCGATTCCACTATTTACCTCCACCCGTTCCGCGTTTGCTCGCTTCTCAAAGACGCTTTCCCAACGATCACCCCCGTTTTTCCACATTTTTTAAACTCCATCGACAACTTCGACGTTTCCCCCCTCCTATTTTTTCATTCCACCCCGCGTTACGAATTTTACCATGTGCCGATGGTTACACGAATATTCACTTTCGGACTTGGATGTTCCGAATTTGAAAAATGTAGATATTCTACATATTCGTAGAATTTCGAATACACGCGTTCACCGTGATAAACTGCGCAGATAGCTGTAGGGAATATCGCATATTATTCCGCGAAATTCCTTAACAATTAATTTCCTCATTAAGTACATTGACGATTCAATCGTCAGAGAGACAAAACGTCCCTTAAGGTGCTTTACGCGAGAAATGAATTTTTCCGTGATTCCCATTCACCTCGTCGAGCATTCGAATAATCTCTTACCTTCTCGTACACGCATCCTTCCCTGACCCGTTCTCGAAAACTCGGGTCTCCAGAGAGCCCGGGGTGAGAAGGGAAAAAGTCCGCGTGGACCGAGAAACACCCCGTCGCGGTAGGTAAAACACACCTTAACACGGTTAGCCGGGCCATGAATAAATTTAGCGCGGCGACCGAGATTACGAGAGGCCGGTCAAGTAATAATGCGCGCGAGAAGAGGCGCGCCCTTAGCCCGTAGACGTTATCGAGCAAAGCCATCCCCTATTCGCCGGAAACGAGTTTCGTATGCACACGCGTACACGCGCGTCGGCGACGTGACGCGGTGGCTCTCGAAAGCTCGTAGAATCCACGCGAACGACAAATGGGGCGGCGGGAGGGGTGGCGAGAGGGGTGTAGCGTGGCGCTGGAAAACATTTACAGCGAATCGGATTAACGCGGGTATTTAATCCCGCCCGCGGCTTTCTCGTCGGTAAAATGAAAAGCGGGACAGCTAAAAAGGCGTATTAAAAAATAAGGCCGGCAAAGGGCGAAGGGGTGGGCGGAAGATGGCGGCGCTGGCGGACGGGCGAGGAAGGAAGATACAGGGAGAGCGCGGCGGGCCTTCGATGAAATCTCATCTCTTTAATGGGAGAAACTTTTCCAGCGAGCGAAGTCATCTCCCTCGAGCTTTCTCATCGAGTATCGGATTTCTGGCTGATCGCGCGCCGCCGCTGCCAACGACACAGACACCCTCGAATCCGCTGCGCCGCGACGGCAGGGGTGCTTCTTTCCCTCTTTTTACCCCTACCTTTCTCCTTTTTCCTCCTCTTTTCTTTTTCGCGAGAGTTAACGCTGAAAGGAAGAGGTGGAGGAGGGAGAGGAGCCGGGCCGGTCCGCGTCCGTGTTTTTTAATCATCCTGAAAAGGAGCTCGAACGTGTCGCGTCTTACGTTTGAATCGGGAGACGCGCCGATGCGGAGGGTGAGCGCGAACCTGTTCACGGTTATCTCTTGCGAGGGTGTCGGGGCTATTCGTTCCACGTCGTCTCGGACGTTCAGCCACGCCAGACGTATGGGTGCATGATTTCTCTTCCGTTTGCCGGAGGTAGTCGGATCATTCGCCGCGATAGAGAAGGGACAGAGAAGGGGTTCACAGGGATGCGAAATGACGATACGTAGCGGCGATCCAGGTGGAAGGTGAAATCTTTTTCTTCCTTTTTAATCCTTCGTTTCTTGCCAGCTTTCAGAGCGGAGTCTCCTCTCTTTCCGGGTTCGTTTGATCTTTATTCTCGCGACGTTTTCCCGATATCTTTTATCTTGCCGCGTATCCGAGGCATATCTGACTTTGGATTCGTTTCTCGAAAATCGCGATTTATTTATTCGTAATGATGATTTTGTGCTCGACGATTCACCGAGGACTTAGGAAGGTGTCCATTTATTGGCCAGGGTGAGAATGATGCCGCTACACGGTGAACATAACGCTGAGGACTTTTACGGAACTCTTAATCGCGTTTGTAAGATCACGTTTGACAGAATGTTCGATAAATCGAATAATAATAAAGATAATCGCGTGGAATTTATACATATAGGAATGTTAGGGTTTGAGAGTGAATGCAAGGGATCACTTGGGCTTACCTAGCTGATGATGGACAGTAAACAGCAGCCTAGGGTTCAGTGAACGTGGAAGGACGAGTGACCGCGTGCAAGGATATTTATGACTGTATCGAGTGCAAACTAGAAGCGAAAGTTAGAAATACGTCTGAGTGTTTGAAGTGACTCGTCCATCGTGGTCCAAAGTATGCATAGAAAAGAGTAGGTTTAAATAGGGGTGCAAGAGACAGCCCTTTACGGAGTCAGAAGAAGAGTTGACGTGCCAGTGTTACATGCATGATCATGATCAGGTATTAGTCTAGTCTTCTAGTTTATATCTTACTCCTAAGTCTCATCTAGCTCGTAATAAACATATATTAGAACAAAACATCCCTTATTCCTTATATTTGCCAATCAAAGGTATCCCTACATTTGAGCCGTTCACTGCACCAATCGATTAACTCCACTTTCTGAGAAATCTTAAATATAAAAAGTTATGACTATACCAAGTACTTTAAATAACAGTTAAATGAAAAATTTTTCAAAAACCGGAGTTAATCGATTTATACAGTGAACTGCTCATTTATACATTTCAAATCCGTTGGTCTGTAATTCGACGCTCGAAAATTTCCTCACCCTGTTCCAAGTCGCCGAATACTCTGCCCAAAAGTAAAATTATCGCGATAAAATTTAAAAAGTATATTTACGTCACTTATCGCGAAGACGCTCCATGGAGAAGTTGCAAGTCCATCGTTTACCCTTAAGAGCCCGGGCGTAGAATTGCGAGCTACAGAGGCAGAAAACGCTCCTAGTTAAATGCTTTTGAATTTATCGAGGTAATCGCAGCGACCTGAAATCTTCCGTTGCATCTTTGCCGTTGGTACAGCACGTGAGCGCGATAACTCGAGGAGCTCGCGCAAGTTGTTCAGGGAACGCGTTTGCGGCGCGGAATCTCACGTACGTACGCTCACACGAACGCGACACTCGCGCAGTCGGTCGACGTGTTTCGTTGGAAATTGCCATCGGAAAGTCGTAATTAGTTTAATCAGTTCCACGTTGCCCTTCTTCCGCCAGACGTCGCGTCCGAACGCCTCGCGCGTCACGCCGCGTTTTCTTCCTTCTCCGCTCGTAAAAAGATGCCCTTCCCTGAAAAGGTCGCCTCGAGATCTCCGAGGAACGCTCGAATTTCAGCCACGCCGCTATTAGGCGCGTTTAACGAGTCTGATTTACGAGTCCGCGTTGCGAAAAGAGACGTTTCTTGCCTGCCACTCCACTCGTACATGTTTCGCAAATTTCCCTGATTTTTACCTCCTGCCTCGTTTCATCCGACCGTCGCCATTTTGTTTGTTCGGTGTTTATGGTCGCGACGGGATAGCGGAAGAATTACGCGAATATAATTCTCAATGAGAATTCAATGTAACTATTCTAGTTGGCAGTGTTCTACGACGAAACGAGCTTTCACTCTCAATTTCGACCAACAACTACCCCTGGCACGCATCGACTCTGTGACACGCGTGTACCGACACTCGGAGTTACGAATATTCAGAATATTCTTCCACTTCGGGGTCCTCTCGCTCGACCTACTTCGAGAAATTACTCGGCGACTGAAATTCTTTGCGAATTCCTCGAACGTCATCGTTCGTTCGAAAGCAAAGAGGAGCTTTATTTTTAATTCGTTTAATGTTTCATGGAATATCAGAGCGATATTAGAGAAGAAGACGAAGCAGAAGTGCGGAATAAATAAACAGTGGAAGTCGAGGGCTAACACCGCGTGTTCCGCGCGTTGTTTGATAAAAGAGCATTCGGAGGGAGCGAAGATGGCGGCTGGAAATAAATCGAAGAGGGATAATGCCTCGAACGTTCGTGTCAATCTTAAATGCCGTCAGTCCCTTCTCAAGATTCGTCTTCGCGGATCCGAGTGCAGTAACAAATACCTTTGCTCGTTACTTGTCATTCATAAGGTTTTATGTGGAGATAGCTGAACGTGCCTCTGTTCTATTCGTTTTCGTATAAGTCGAACTGACATTCCAATTCTACCCACCTTCCGCGTGTTCTCGGATCTCCGTACGAAAGCATCGAAAGGAATATTTCTGTCGAGTCGAAAGATAAATATTGGTCGTCTCTGAATCGGAAGGAATTTGCTGAAACGTTACGCGACACGGTTCTTTAACTAATATACTCGTCCTACATCCTTTTACGCGAATCGAAATAATTTCGGATATTTTATTGGCGGCTTTGTTCCAATTACGGATTTCCCTTTCCTTTGTTTTGTATTTTAATTCAGAGTTCCTCGAATTTTAACATCCCTGCGAATGTTACTGCCAATGCAGAGGAATTTTTACTCTGCCCTAATTCGAAAGAAACAGAAAATTATACTCGCGAGATTTTCCGACGAATACACAAACGTGGAATAACGATGGAATAATAAATTAATAGACGTCGTCTCACTCGGGATAATTAATCGCGTCCTTTGAAAAATCTGATGAACCTAACGATATGTTCCATAGCGCATGCTTATGTCAGCCAATTATTCCATTCTCGCTACGTTTTTCTATTTCTCTCAGACCGTTTCCCAGCTCGTTTGACGAGAATCAAAATGGACAAGAGAGGAAACAAGAAAAGAGAAAACGATATTTCAGTGGAATTGGCTTCAATCAGCTTCAAGCTCCTTAAGGGTCCAACGGACTTTATGGAACCCGCTATTCAGCTAATAGTCACGATATTTTCCAACAAGACGAGGTAATAGAAACAGTAGCATTGGCAGGCGTATTCGAGAGTCACGCGGCTCGAGGGATCTTACCAATCAAAGACTTTACTACTCATCGAGCCACTGAGAGACGCTTTAATATCTCAGGAAATTAGAAAAGAAACCAGCAAAGGCTTCGAAAAATCACGATAGCTGAACCGTGATTGAGACACGAGCAAAACGCCCAATAACTCTTCAAAAATTCCCAATTCCAACTCTGCAATTTTAACATAGGGACCTATACAGAGACGAACGACGAAGCTGATAACTGAGCTATTAAAAAATAAGCACGATATTAAATCGGACGAGTGGTAGCCCAACAAACTGTCAAACTCTAATATCGGGACCAACGAAATTAAATCGAAAGAGAAATAGTCCACGTCTGGACAACGAAAACCTTGGTCCACGTGTGCAACATCGCCACACAGGGCGAGCCACACACGTGCCAGTTGACAGTTCTTAGGTTACTTGCCATTCCTCAGGCACGCATGGCATACGTGGTGGTACGTATGGCATACGTGGAGCGGTCCTCTCAGGTTTAGGGTGACTATAACAGCCAGTCCATGACTGAAAATAGTCCATTGAGGCCGTTTCGCGAATAGCACCGAGATTATTTGCAATTTCATCATGTGACTATAACAGCCAGTCCATGACTGAAAATAGCCCATCGAGTCCGTTTCGCGAATAGCACCGTGATTATTTGCAATTCCATCAGCCTTCCTTGCACTCGGTGCACAATCGACGGCCGGGATCTCGAAAACGCTTAATAACTCTCAAAAAATTCCCAATCTCAACTCTGCCACTCTAACATCGAGACCAACACACAGACGAACGACGAAGCTAATAACTAATCTATTAAAAAATAAGCACAGAAGTAAATCGGACGAGTAATAGCGCAACAAACTGTCAAACTCTAATATCGGGACCACTACAGAACTGCCAACGAAATTAAATGGAACGAGTAATAGTTCACGTCTGGACAGCAAAAACTTTGGTCGATACGTGCAACACTGCCACACAGGGCGAGCCACACACGTGCCAGTTGACAGTTCCTAGGTTACTTGCCATTCCTCAGGCACGTATGGCATACGTGGAGCGGTCCTCTCAGGTTTAGGGTGACTATAACAGCCAGTCCATGACTGAAAATAGTCCATTGAGGCCGTTTCGCGAATAGCACCGAGATTATTTGCAATTTCATCAGCCTTCCTTGCACTCGGTGCACAATCGACGGCTGGGATCTCGAAAACGCTTAATAACTCTCAAAAAATTCCCAATCTCAACTCTGCAACTCTAACATCGAGACCAACACACAGACGAACGACGAAGCTAATAACTAATCTATTAAAAAATAAGCACAGAAGTAAATCGGACGAGTAATAGCGCAACAAACTGTCAAACTCTAATATCGGGACCACTACAGAACTGCCAACGAAATTAAATGGAACGAGTAATAGTTCACGTCTGGACAGCAAAAACCTTGGTCGATACGTGCAACACTGCCACACAGGGCGAGCCACACACGTGCCAGTTGACAGTTCCTAGGTTACTTGCCATTCCTCAGACACGTATGGCACACGTGGAGCAGACCTCCCAAGTGCAGCGTGACTATGACAGCCGGTTCGCGGTTGAAAATCGGCCATCGAGCCCGTTTCGCGAATGGCACCGAGATCATTCGCAATTCCTTCAGCCTTTGCTTGCACTCGGTGCGCAATCGGCAGCTGGGATCTCGCGGCGGCCATATTGAGCGTGGCCGGTAGGTCGTACGTGTTATCGACGGATCGCTGCGATCACGCGGCCAGGCCGATCCAGGACGATCTACGATCGACCCGGTGAAAAATGAACCGGCTTCTAGGGCCTGTGCCTAGCCACGCGAGCCAGGCTACGTGACCCCAGCGAGACTTCATAAATCCGGCATCAGTATCGCGCGGGAACCCGTGCCCGCCTCGGCGTCGCCCTTTTCTCTCACGTTTTCCGCGCACGCCACGCGTCAAATTTATTGCGATCGTCGCCCGCTCCTGCTGCCGCGATTAATAGAATCTGTCGAACGAACAGCGCGAGCCCTCCTTTCGCTATTCCGCTCCATCTTTCGGCCATGACGGCCCGGGAAAGAAGGCGCGGGCTGCTGCGAGGATACCAATGTACTGGCTCTCTTTGGACCGTGCAAATAGATCGGTAGTGGGTGCTAGAGACACGGAAGAGCAACGTCGTCGATCAGTAGAAGCCTGTATTGTTACCTTAGCGGTTGTGCTTTGTGTTTGTACGCAATTAGCCATATAATCAGAGTTCCTACTCTGATATGCAATTCCAATTGTGGGGAATTTCAGGGTTTTATTGGAACGCTTCGATACTCTAGCTTCTTAAGATCTGTGACTATAACAGCCAGTCCATGACTGAAAATAGCCCATCGAGTCCGTTTCGCGAATAGCACCGAGATTATTTGCAATTCCATCCTTAGGTGACAGATTGGGGGATGAAATGGTCCTAAAGGGAAGTTTTTTCATTTATGATTTAAGAATCGTGTGAGCAATGCTGACATATGATAGAGGGATTTGGATTACTCGGATTACTTGGTTTATGCGAATAATTTCAATACCGTGAATTGGAATTTTTTACTTTTTTTTGGAATAGGGAAAGGGGGTTGTTTGGACACCAAAGGAAAACTGATACTAGTCAGAAGTACGATGAAGTATTGGATATAGACAGGTGTTGACTTCTATCTATTACTATATGTACAATTATTAAAATTGTAGCTTCGTGAAGATTTACTCGGTACTAACAATTATCATTGTTACCGGTATTGTTTCTGCTCCCGTAGTTTCTTTTCAGTTAATTTATAAAGCACGTACTTTCGCAAGAATTATGTCAACGTGGACACAGAAAGATAGCGTTTCGAAACGTGTCGTGAACTACGTATCGCAAAGGCTCGAAGAGAAATGAAGAGAAAAGGGTCGAAGAGTCTGCATCCCTCTAAAAATTTATTTTCCAAGACGAAGTGCCTAAATCATAGTCCATATTCGCAACAACGTTATTCTAAAGAATAACCAAATGAGAAGACACGCGTGAAGCCTGATATCTTCCCCGATTGCAGTTAATAAGAAACTCGCGCGCGATCCACTCGCGCCGTAATCGCGAAAGAAAGCGAGAAGCGCGAGTAGAGGCGAACAAAAGGCGCGTCGGGTTGCTTCGCGGAGTGCATATTTCATCGAATCGACGCAACCCTTGACTGCTGCCGGCAGCTGCCGTCATCTCGGGGGATCCTGCAGGAGATTTCTTTCAGAATCGAACGAGCCGCCGGTCTACATCTCGATTAAAGCGATTGTTTCAACGAGAAGCACTTTTGTACTCCTCTCTCCTCTCCTCCCCTTCGCTCCTCTTTTTATTCCTCGTTCGAGCACGATTCCTAGGTTCCCTCTTCCCTGCAGGAACGTCCGAGCGTGATATCTACTTAATTACCGAAGCTTTTGTAAGCGAAACGAAGCAAGTGCTCGACAAAGAG
>NW_016913469.1:250844-358065 GCF_001483705.2 Eufriesea mexicana | reverse complement strand
AGGGGTGTATATATATATATATAAAAAAGGGGGGGGTGAGAGAAGAAAGGAAGGGGAGAGAGAGAGGAACGGGAGACACTGCGTTGATACCAATGCTGGAAAAGGCTCGAGGAAATGTCCGTTGGTAAGAGGCATTTACATGTAAATGGCCCCATGGTTACGAAAGTCCCGTCGAGTGGGACGAGGAGAGCCAAGTTAACGAGGCTCGATCGTCGGGAGGAAAAAGAAAACGGCTGCCAGACGGAAAAAACGGCTGCACCATGGAGAAAGAAAGCGGGATATCGTTCCGTTTCGTTTCGGACTCGGACTTTCGTCCATCGTTAACATCCCCGTGCTTCCTCCACTTCCGCCCTTCTTGCGCGCTTCGCGCCTCCAACAACCCCGGATTTCTTGCTGTACACCGGCCAATACCGAGATACGGCTAAATCAAACCTCCATCGACGAGATATCGTTCCTCTCTAACGTTCTGTAACGCGTCGTTATTTTACCGGGTTGCCGTGATTCAGGGGTCGTTGTAGGTACCAGTCGATATTGGTATCGACTTCTTGTATCGGCTCCCAAGTCGTCGAAATAATTCCGCAATTACGCGCGCCATTTTTACCATTTATTCTTCTACCTTTGGAATATCGAGTAATAGAATTTCCTGGAATTTTCGTTAGTTATCTAATTTTCCTAAATATTTTTAAATGACGCGATAGATAGGGTACCCGGGGTAAATTATTTTCGACGTACACGCGTGTCGTCAGTCGAAGGAATCAGGTTTCGAAGACCCAAGCGAGTGTCGGAATATTTATTCAAATTCCTGTTACCATTTTATCATCGAATAATCACCGCTTCGTCCGCGAAAAATTCCACGATATTCCCGGAGCGCTTGGGGCCTGCATAACAGATTGCAATTTCGTCGTATCATTCTCTGGCAGCGTGTAAACCCCGGTGAAACCGATGGAAATAGAGTCTGAAGTCTACGACCGTTTTTAGAGCTGGTCGCGGGTTGAAAATCGAAAATGGAGGGCCGGCAGTCGTCACGAGGGTTCGCGTGTATGCGCATTAGGTACACGCGAGTGCCAAGCCAGACTGGTCCGGCAAATAGTTGGAAGCCTTACGCTCGTATATCATCGGGACAGGATTTATGCAATGCAGAAACTCGCGTGTACGTACGAGTGTGTTGGCTTAAGCGAAGGCAACGGGCCGCTCGTACAACTATAAGTCACGAACAGTTTTCAGCGCGTACGCGCGCGAACAATACGCTGCTCGACTTGTCCACGCGGAAGTGTACGTGTTCCTTGAGTTCTTGCGAAATGAAAAAGGAGGAAAAGCGGGAAAAAAGAGAGGAGAGGGGGAATGAGAGAAGCAACGGGGAAGAAGAACCAGGGTCGTTTCGCGTAATCGATTTTGCGTTCCGCGCACGATACATTGTCGTTTACGAGCGTTTGGTCGTTAGAGACGGTTGTCGCGATTGCAATTACTATTGCACTTGTTATTGGCTGCAGGGAAATCGATTAACGTTTCAAATTGGATTAATACGCTGATATAGAAGTCGACTTTGCTAAGCTATGAGCGATGTGTTCTTTTTGACAGTTTTTAGCTATCGAAAGCTATTTAGCTATTTAGCTATTCGAGCGGAAAATTGTGTCAGGATAGAAAAGGCACTCGCGTTTAGGAACAATAGCATTTACATCGAATTGCTCGCGTTTCATCCCGGTTTACTTCGTTAGAGTACTTTAGTACGCGTGTTACAATTTTATCATTACTCGATCAGTGACAGACAGTTCCATTGAGAATCGCAAACCCTGAATGGCACACGTAGAAAATGGTAATGAAATTTTAATCGTCGATGGGATACGAGTTTCATCGCACAGTTTCTTACCTACAAAATGGCGGTCGCTATTGTATATTCATGGACCACGTCATGCGCTTCTGATTTTCGGGAAATTCTGGCTGGAAATTCGGTTACCAAGAATCACTTCTGGTGGAAAATTTGAACCCGTAAGATGAGCCGGATGCTGCATCAGCCCATAAGCCGTCGGTTATAAACCCGAGACACGATGAACACGCTTCAGAAGCACCTGACTGACGTCAATCTGTAATTGCATTCCTCGTGACGTGTGGATACATTTTGGTCGAATTGCGTCGGATTATCTGTTCTCAATGCGCGATAGCTTTCGCGTTGCAACTGGCGTTACGCGGACAGGGCTGCTAGATCGCGGTATTAGACAAGCCTTTCCAACAGCTTTGCCCTTAATTAGGTGTCGTCTTTCAATTTCGACGAGGACTGCCTCACCCCCTGGGCATTTACGGCCATGTCGACAAACCCGTCTCGTTTGACAAACGTGACAGACCGATCAGCTCTGCGTCTGAACATCGTTCAAACTGCAATTTTCCGAGGAAAAATATGGAAGAGGTAACACGGGTTCGAGGAAAGTACCGTAGCTCACCAATTTTCCCAAGACTGAAATTCGTAACTGCACAGGGAATTCAAAATCCTGTCAAACGGTCGTTTGACAGTCGAAAATAGAACAGATAGCAAAAAGATGCCAACACTATCGAACAGAGCCTGTACCTGACCATCGATCACCGATTCAACTCGAATCCTCTCCGTTTGAAGCCCATTAGCTCTCAGTTTCATCCATCATAATACATCTGGAATGATCGTCGCGAGTCCAAGACACCGGATGATCGAACGTCCGCGAGCGGAGGATCCGTGAAACGGAAGAATTCCGAGGCTGCTTCTCAAAATATCCGAATTTTTCGCTTAACCCAGTCGGACAGTCGCGCAACGTGATAAAATAGAGCTGCGGAGATGGGAAACACGGCCGCGGGAGAGTGATAGACCGATGGAACCGTAGACACTGAATCGGCCCCGTGTAGCCAATCATTGGAGGATCCTCCCATTCCCTGTTTAATCGTCTCAGCAACCTGGGTTCCGGCGGCCCGATAATGAATACGCCCCGTAGCGCAGTTAGCTGCATCTGCAGCCGACCACCGAGACACTCTTGGCCAGCGTGAAAATTTCCAACACTTTGATACCCGAGATCGTTGGTCAAAGGTGAATGCCAATTTTTCGGCTGTTCTTGGCAAATAAACGAACTAGAACCGGTGAGAAAAATCTCCTGACGATGCGTTTTCAACCGATTTATTACTAAAAGTGTCCAATTACCGATTTCAGGGGTACATTTTGACAGACGCTTGGCACTATATAGCTGTTTAACCTTCTTTCACTGATTGTATAAGGGTGGAAAATTTAGGTTACGAATGGTGCAGTTAAATTCATCGAATCTTGTCCCTTTACCTGTGGATTTTGATGTATTAAAAGCTTTTGACGTTCCCGACATTCCTTATTTTCCTATTTGACATCAGGCTACCCCTAAATTAACTTTGGCAAATATTCTATTCGATTAAAAGTACCAAATTCTGGTTTTAATAATTTCGAATCCCAAGCACCGTCAAAATTTAAACAAATTTAAACAAAATTTGAATAAGTAATACACAGAAATTCACAAGGGGACTTTGATATATTAAAAGCTTTTGACATTTCTGATATTCCTGACATTCCTGACATTTCTTATTTTCCCATTTGACATTAAGCTACTCCTAAATTCACTTTGGCAAATATTCTATTCGATTAAAAGTACCAAATTCTGGTTCTAATAATGTCCAATCCTAACCACTGTCAAAATTTAAATAAATTTAAACAAAATTTGAATAAGTAATACAGAGAAATTCACAGGTGGACTTTGATATATTAAAAGCTTTCGACATTTCTGATATTCCTGACATTCCTAACACTCCTTATTTTCTTATTTGACATTAGACTACCCTTAAATTTTGGAAAATATTATTTTATTCGATTAAAAGTACAAAATGTTTCTAAATCTGCAATTTTGGGTCTAATAAATTCTAATCCTAACCACCGTTAAAATTTAAACAAATTTGAACAAAATTTGAATAAATAATCCACAGAAATTTTCTGAACGTTGCATCATGTCCAGACACGCAGTAGTTGCATTGCGAAATTTATTTCTCGCGATATCTCGGAATAGGGTGCACATAGTTGCAATATAATTTCAGCCCTCCCTACGAGAGATCCGTTCTCAAGCGATTCGCGAGAATCGCTCTTAGAAAATGCTCCTGTCAGGCACAAGCCACCGTACAAACTTTCAGCCGTTGATCGGTAAATTCATCTCCAGTTCCTTTCATTGAAACACAGAAAGTGTTCCACACGAGGGAAATGGATTTCTTGTTCCGTCGTGTGTCGCCATGGGAACCGGAACGTGTTTTACAGACTTTCATTCCATCTCGAAGGGGTCTGAACGTAAGCGCGTAATTTCCGTGACAGTCGATGAACATAATTTTCGAACCTTCGAGACGCATTTTCCGAAAAAATCATCCGAGACAACGCGATACTAAATTCCCATAATACTATTGGTCGCACAGGTGTCGTTAATTTTTACTTTTACACCCTGACTCTAACAACGATCGAAATGGCTGGAACTATATTTCGGAAAAATTCGAAAATTAAGTCACGAGCTGTCACTACGATTCCTCCTCCGCGACAGGAGACAGTGAATCTGTCGGATCAAATAAATCGTCGTAATTCTATACCGTTCGTCACACGTTTGATATCGCAGCTGGTAGTCGAGGCTGATAGCCGATTAATCCCTCGCTCGAGCTCGAAACGAAAACGGACGACGCGTGAACGTAACTCCAGCAGGGTCTATAATTGTCGCGAAAGTATCCCTCACCTACCCCAACGCTCGTGCGAGTGACACCACGTAACGACGGCGTCGTAGGTCGATCAGAACGAGGCAGAACGCATCTGTACACGCGTCGATTCGAGTTTGGCATGATTTAACTGCGGAACAAAGTGACGATTTCGCAGGTGGTTTGAGTCGTTTGTAAGCGTCGCGCGTGTCTAATGGTGCCCGTACGTGTAATTACGTTGACAGCCGACGGCAGGGACGAATTGTACGAGCGATGTGTGGCGTGCGGTGTGCGTCGGCCTACGGATAGGAACGTTCGACCGATGCCCTGTTTGCCCACTCGATGACGCATTGCCATGGGATCCTCTGCCCTTTCCGATTCAGCCTGCGCGTTCCGCTTAAGGACCTTCCAAGAGGAATCGCAATTTGAAACCCGGTTTACTAAACATGGTTTAGGGGTTGGCCTGTAAGGGTGGAAGATCAAATTCTCCTTTGATTGCGTATTCCGAGTTAAAAATTCCACGGGAGCCGTAAATTTACGGTTTACGGGTTTATTTGGCATGCATGTATACATGCACGTCGGGATTCGTTGGAAATCGTGGTAAAAGGCCGAATATTTTCTCAAAGCTTGAGCTACCTTTTGGGAATCTCAACGAAGTGAAAATAATCACTTACTCTTGATTTTGAAGAATTTACAAAATTTCCAAACCTAACAACTGTCATATATAGTTCATAGAAAAGAATCTATACGTATTTGATTGAAACTATGAATTAAATTTTGGAAATAATTACACGCGTTTGTCGAAGGATTGCACCCCTGTTGGTACCCCTAACTTGGCGGAATTTTTCCCATAAATTGCTCGCGAGGTAAGGATCGCACGGGGGCAAACACCCGTGTCTAGTTTCGCTGGTACATACCAGTTCTGGGGTGTGTTCCGTATGTAGTAACTATACATTGACCAGGTCTAGAATTCCGCAGGGACGGAGGTCGCATCTGCGAATACGCACGTACAAGCACTTACGCGTGTTTGTACGTAAATGGAGCTATAAGCGACGATAACGTTAAATTCGCCGCCGCTTCTGCAACATCTGAAACAGAGAAATATCGGCTTGATTAATGGCGTATTCGCAAACGCTTCGAGCGTGCTCCGTTAGAGCTCTAAATCTAAAAGTCACGCACAAAAGTGCGTGTGCCCCGATACTCCTGCGGAATATTTCAAAAATATTCCGCAAAATTCCCAGCCCCGGCGAATTTATCGCGGATACGTGCAAATCTATTTCCGATGAAAAATATGATTTTAACGCGTTCGACGATTGGACATGGTCGTCTTTTATTTTTAACCGTTGATATAATCAGACGCGTGGTATCATTTCAAAATCAGACAAAAATTTCGAAATTTGAAACCACCTTTCTGTAGTACTTAGAAATCTCTTATCACAGATTTACCTTGGACAACAGGCAGACATTTCGAACCTAAATTCATTATTTCTAACTATGGAGGGGTTATAACGCCTAGAAATAGCGGAAACGGTGGAAAAACTGTGTAGATAGGATATTTATTTTTCCTCTGAACTTACAATATTAACACTAAACTTACGGAACCGTCAATTTGACAGAAAGGTTGCTCCAATTATACGATGGTAACAGATTTAGTTAACTTATATTAAGACGTTAATTGTTAAAAAAAGGCACGTGGTTTCCTTTACCTGTCAAATTGACAGATGTCCTTAGAAATAGGTATACACATAGCGCCCGTAAACCTAGTCATAACCAGCAATTAACGCTAAACCTACTACGATGTAGAACACTATTTCAACTGTTTCTTCATCTTTTTACTACGGTCATCTATTTTACACCTAGTAGATTTAGCCTAAAAATCCTTGAAATCTTAGTAGATCCTAGCAGACTTACCGATCCATGTAAAATTCTCATTTCTGAACTTCGCGATTACCCAACGCGATCCCCTAACAAAGCCACGGCACGCAATTAATCAAGAATTTTCATTTACAATTTTACTCGGGGTATGAAAAGACCAGACCAATTTCTCGTCCATCCGAAAACTATCGGTAGAATTAAAATACGGAGAGAACGCGTGCGTATATATTAGGCGCGCAGAGGCTATACCTTCGATAGGGTGGAAAACGGTGGAGCGAGGCAGGAGCACCCCTTAACGACCCTGTACGCGTGGCCGTCGAGTCGGACGAGGCTTCGATTACGCGAGACGGGAGGGTGCCGTTCAATTTCAGCGACGTTACGTCGGCCGACATTCCGCACGGTTTGCTGACTCGCGGGCGGACGCGCGCGCCCAGCCGCGCGTGCATTTCCGTGTAAACGGCGCCGCGCTGCAAAGTATCGTCTCTCTGCGGAGTTTCGAGTTGTTGCGCGCGGCACCGGTGAAATCAAGCCTCGCCAGCCCCCGGCTGGATTTACGCTCGGCCCGCTCGTCTCCGCCGCATACTTCTCGCGTTATGGCAAAATTGCCTGGCACGTGTGAACGAGCAGGCGTGCGCGCGTACCGCGCGTGAAGCGTGGCAAGAATCCGTGCGGACGAGCGTGTGCGCGCGCGGGGTGGCGAGACCTGGCTGCTTGTCTCTCGGCAAAAACCACCGAACACGCTGCAGGGAAATAGCAATTTACCGAAGAAGGGGCCGGGGGTGGGATCTGCTTGCCGCTGGTAATGCGTTTTTTGACGAGCTGCCTCGCTGTCCAGACGCCATCGCTCTTTTCCTCCATTTTTATTCTCCCCGTTTATTCGAAATTCAGGCCTATTTTCTACCTAATTACTTCGGATTCTCTTGACTTTTTCCAATTTTTACGTGAGACGAGTACTATTCGAGTCTATTTCAATGCAATTTTTCTCATTGATTCGATCTTTCAGTCTTCGGGTTAGCGAGGTATAAAGTGGATGACAGAGGATGCAGTGCATAAATTTTTGCACTCGTAATCTATTTTCTCTGAACAAAATACGGAGGATATGAAAGTAGGTACTTCCCAGAAGTTCAGTTATCAAGAATTGAAAAATGATCCACTCTGCATCCGTTTTTAGAGATCGGTTTGACAATCGATAGCTTCTCTAGTTTACAATTAGCTCGATTCTCCTTCAAATTTCCATCCGATATCGATAATAAAGGGTCCAGTAGACCCACGAGAGTCTATCACGAGCTACAGTGACAGAGTTACTCGTTTAAGCCAATAGTTAAATTGTCAAGGGCCAAGTCGAGAGGACCTAGGACGGAGGCCTTAGATCATCGCGGCGCAGAGACATTAGACGGAATTTCAGCTCGCAGATTCGGCTGTACACCGGGTGGATGGTGGAAAATCGGAGTAGACGTTTTGCTACGTGAGCACGAAACTCGCATGCATGATCCCTGGGGCATGTCAGCCCGATCGGACAAGAATGTCAGGTGGTCACGTCACGGACCACCGGCTGTCCATCAATCCTGTCCATGGGGTACATGGGGGTCCCCGTCTCATTTCGATTACGTCGGCATACGGGTTGGATTTCACGTGTAAACTACGACTTACTCCCTTCGGCATTATCTCCCTCTCTCGCTGACTTCTCGTCTTATGACGCCGTCACGGATGATAATGGAGTTCTGGACCGCTGAAGGCATTTCCAGCCACGTATTCGGTAATTGCTTGCTCGCTGCGTCGAGCGCAAGAAATGGGTCACTCTCGTTGCTCGATTATCGGCAACGAGTACGATTTCGAACACTCGCGCTCCAATTTCGCCCATTTCCTTTTCTACCTTCGCCATTTTCCCAGTTCTAGATAACCACGAACGACTGTCGTCTAATTTATGGAATTCGAAGGTCCGGCAGCGACTGAAGGGTCGTTGACAGAATCTAGATAGACCGAGCATGCGGGAGCTCAGTATTTGGCCAGAAACAAACAAAAATAGGTACGATCGTGCATGCAAACAAGGTTTAACCCTAATTGTGTACCAGCGAATAATTAGACAGTCATTAAATTTACCCCGGGGAAATCAATACGGTACAGTTTATACACTCGCGTCCAAGTTTATCCTGAAATTTAGATCGGTATCTCGAACGTGCGATTCCTCCGCAACCTTTGCCTATTTTTCGATTCTCTCTGTCAAACTTCTTCGTTGGTTATTCGCTAAAAAATTTCGCGAAAAGTCATCGAAGACGTTCGCGTGCATTTCCAAAACGGGGAACATCATCCATGGGATACGTGGAAAAACTCTGCTCTTTGGCAAGAAACGCGATCACTCGTCGCGAACGAGCTGATGCACACGCGTCGAGCCTTTCATCCAGCAAAGATGCTGCGACTAAATTCTTCATGCACGCCAGTTACGTCGCCTCGGTGCACGCAGTCGCGAGCGTGCATCACTGGAACGCAGTCCTTCCGCTTTGCCATCCGGCTGGCGAGCGTGTTCAATAATATCTCGCCCAATTTCACCCGATCCTTTGCACGCTTTCAAAGCACGCGTCTCTCGTCGTGGCTCTCTGATCTTCGTCCACACGCCGCCAGGCTTTGGCCAATTCCAGCTTATTCTCCACCGATCTAACCTACCTCACTGTCACGATTTGATAGACGGATTTTCGATTCTTCTCGATTTTAATTTTAATCCGTCGTTGATGACGTACGATTTACTTAATGTCAAATTAATTCCACGAGAAAAAGAATATATGCATATATTGTAAGAGTAAGGGAGTTTCGGTTTCCAATATGGCGGCGTGACTGAGGAGCACGCAGTGGCGATAATCGGAACCTTAAACAAAATGGCGATCCGCGGATAGACAAAGGAAGCTCTCCTTTAAAAATAGCAATTCGAGACGCGGATAAATCAGCGTTATACACAAACTTTGATATAGACAGTTTTATGTAAGACAGTAAAAGCACGATCAGCCCTGTGTCAGAGTTAGGGTTAGAATTATTAACCCAGCCATCTCCTCGCCTCTTCTTACAACATAAAACATTGTGCATGAAATAAGTGCTTTCGCGTTGAGATTTAAGAACTTTCAAAAAATGGAGTTAATTGACCCAACTATTCAATTTAGGTATTGTACTTACAAAACCAAAAAGAAATTCTGCCAACTGCGTCTCCTTAAAAATCCATTCAGAAAACGATTCTCACCCGGTTGCTCAAAAATCAGCCTCGAAATCGGGCCAAGCAGTTCCAGCTAGCTTCAATTACCACTCGCACAATCCCCAGTTCCATCATGTCCAATTAGCATTCCGCGCGCGGGCGAAAAAGGCGTCGCGCCCTGGTAGAGGGACGCTAGAGGCGCAAGGGTTAAATCAATTCGCGCGATTCCCCGGGAACAATAAAATTCGCCGCGGTGTCGAATTTTAAAATTCAATTCTTCCCCGCCGCTTGTCGGCAGCGCGGTGGAAAAACCGCGCGGGCAGGAATGGAAGGAAAGAGGACTCGTGGAGCGGAGTAGAAACGGGACTAAAACGAATACGACGACGACGAGGAAGAAGAGAAGGAAGATGGCGAGGAAAAGCGGCGAACGCGGGAAAGCTGGAGGATTTGGCCGGAAATATTTCCCGCCATTGGCATGCGGCGCGCGATTATTCCTATATCTCGAAAGACCGGTACAAATTGTTCCCGCTTCCGGCCCTCGCCGCGTATCCCTGTCTCCGCGAGCGTTTAAAATTCCGCTCGCGACCCGGCCCGCCGCGATCCGGGATTTTGATTCTCACCGTTCGACGCCGCTTAGCGGCAACCAATACGCTTCTGCATCCGCGCGCGCGCGCGCGGGTTCGTGATCGTGCTTCCTATATTCTTCGTCTCCGCGGCGTGTACGATCATCGTTTGCCCGCTTGCTTCTCTTTTTCCTCTCCCGTGTGTACTTACGTGATCGAATACGTAAGCAGCCGGCTTTCTCCTTCTTTTACCACGAATTCCTCCATTCCGTGCCCACCACGCTCCAGCTGCCTCGATCCGCTCGATGGAAATCCAGATAGAATTCGAGTTATTTGCAGGGATATTTTAGCTCCGCCGAGACGAGGGGTAACGTCTCGATCTGCCACCCCCTGCTACCTCGGCTTCTTCCTCCGCACCACGTCGTTTCCTTCTACGTTCCATCTCTCGCGAGATTCTTCCTCGAGTACGCGTCACGCTAATAACGATCCCGGTACTCCTCGTCGGAGAGGGTGTGATACTTTAATAGACGCGATTCTGGGTTTGTCTGGTCGGTAGTTGACGCCCCGATGCGTACTGCAGCGTTGGGTGACGTCGTAGAGTGACTTGGGGGGTCACGAGGGGTCGAGGATGCTTCGAATCTGCGATGCCGTTTAAAGATTTATCCTGGATTCAAACGATGCGATATAAAATTCGCGAGGATTCGATCTAGGATTAATGGAAGCATCGGTCATGACGATTGGCACGGGTGGAAATCGTCGGGGGTAATTTGTAAAATTGTCCCTCGGTTCAAAGGATAAATACACACGGTCCACGGGCCACTCGTCGAGTCGTTTAATTAAGTCTTCGCGGCGGAACAAGCTTAACGAATGTAAAAGACAGGGTAAATTCGTTCTGCCGTGAACCGTCACGCGGCGGTACGTCTTCCTCGCGAGATGTAATTTAATCGCGCGATTAAAGCTCCGGAGGAGCGGGTAAAGCGGCGAGAGAGGATGAAAACGAGAGACGCGTCCCGACAGATAGAAATGGGACAACACCGGCCATTCTTTCGCCTCGCATATTTAAGACGTTTAGGTGTAAAAGCGCGGAGCACGGCCATTTTTCTTCGCCGAGATAGCGCAACCAGCGTCGCGCGGTCCCTCACTCTACAATGGATTCAAATGTTCGATGCTAAGTCAGCAGTCGCGGTTCGTTTTTCTTCACGGATCCCTCTTGTTTGGCTTAGTTTTAATCATTTCTCTCCCGCGTCCTTTCCGCATTTTTGTCTCATCTCGCGGGGCTCTTATTTTTCTTCCATTTTGCCCTTCTCACAGATCGAATAACGATTATTCAACGCGGAATTGGAACGTGTTTTCGTGTTTCCTTATTACTGCGTGGTTCCTTGAAAAATTTCCGTCATTCATTCCTTGCCTTACGATTTAAGATTAAACAGCGTGGTCACAAAACGTAAATGGAACTGTCGAGCCTTCGAGCTATTCTACGCATTGGAAAATTTGTCTCAAATTGTACCAATCACACGCACTTATGTGGGTACATCGACAAATCACGGGACATGTGGTGTTTATAATTGATCCGATCGACGTACCACGTGCTAGGCCCGTGATAGTCAGTTTCGACCCTACCGACGTACCACGAGCCATACTCGTGATAATCAGCTTTGGCTCGAGAAACTGACCACGAGTCTCACACGTGGTTGTAGGCTAAGAGCTAACTAGTCGGGAAAGTTACCGGATTAACTCGTGGAAAAGATTCTTGATGCGATAATAAGTAGAAGAAAGGACGCCTAATCAGAGAAATAAGGAATTTCTAGATTCCTGAAATTTCGATGAACGTCGACTTCGATTTTCCACCGACCACTTATCCAATTTCGCCTGAAAATGGAACCTTTTGCCTTTCACCGCTTTCCCCGGAACGTTTACTCGCCTACCGCGATTCTCCGGACTATCGTAGAGACCGGCCAACTCCGGATACCCGCACGTCCGCGCGTAGCCTCGCCGAGCACGTTAATTTCGTGCCTTTTTAGCCGTTTTAACGAGATCTCGGGTACGATAATGACGAGGCCATAATTGATAGCCACTTGAGCCCGGTGGCCGTATTATCGTTCCGTTATCGGTTTGAATATTTCGCGGCCGGATAATTGAGTTTTTCGCGACGAGTTACGACGGCGTTAAAGGCGTGAAAGCCCGCCACACCGGGGACGTAACACGAACGGCGATGGCCTGTTGCGTGTGTATCGCCATGAAAGCGGTCATTCGCCGCATACGAGCCGCTAGTTCGCGCCACTGTAAAACTACGCCACGCTAAAGCGGACATGTTGCCGCGCTCGCGAAATTATGGCGTGGCCCGTTTGATGTTGCGAAAGTGTTCTTGTAAACCTGGCCGCGATGGCAACTCGTTTCGAAACTGCGCTTTGGGACCGACGAATGATCCTGATAGGAGTTTCGTGGTCGTTGCAGCATGATCGTTCGTGTCGACGAGCGAGAATGCAGGTTAACGGGTCGATTAACCGTAATATTTTGCAACTCGATAGCGCCACTCACGGTGTTTGCCGTTTTCCACAACGCGCAATTCATATTCGCTGATTCCCGCTCGATCGTAATTATCGGATCCCGTGCTTATCTGGAATCTCGATCGACGACGTGCTCGCCAAGTTTCCAGCTAGAATTGCCATTTTGTACTTTCAAACGACACGTATATGTACGACTTAGACCACTTACGTAATCGCCAACACGTGGACGCTCTATCTGCTCTAAGTGTTTACGTAGATGACGCGAAATGTCGCATAGCGTAGATATTTTCGCCATTTTTCTTTTTCGACGAATTTTTGGACAGGGGAAAATAGACACGTGGAGTTCGACTTTTCGATTATCGATATAAAATACGGAAGAAGGGACAGGGCACGAGCGGAGTGGGGGCAGATTAGAGCGAGGTTGTAGAGAAAACGAGCAATTTGTAGCGAGCGTCTGAATAAAGGTTGATGCTGGTTATTTCCGATGAATCGGATATCGAATTGAAAAGAAGGAAGGCAGGATCGCAGAGTGGATTGGAACACTGTCGAATTTGCGAGAGATCCGCGGAAAGCTTTCCAGATTTGCATACTGCCGAATTTTATCGAATACATTACTCAACGACTGCCGGGGCTCCCTTTAACCTTATCGAAAGCAAACGTTAATATTTAAAATGGAGGAAGGATTTTATTAATAGCGGGGCTGTACGAAGATACCGTCCATGTTTGTCCTTTCACGTGAGCTTCCTGTATCCGGTAACGGAGTGTCGAACATGACTCGAATTCTTTAATTGCTTTTCGATTCGTCGAAAATGCGAGACACGTCTGGTATTTTCTCGCAAGCTTTTCTTTCTCACTTTGCAAAAGAGAAATTACTCTTTTTCATTCCCAAATTTATTATCGAGTTTCCACTTTTTTCGTTTTTCCTTTCTGCAGTTCTTTTTAATAAATATCGCGTCGTTTCTGTTCCCATGTACCTCGACGTTCGACATTTTTGTCGCGCATGTACGCGCATTCCGGATAGCTTTTATCGTGTTTTCAAATAATGCAGAGGTCTTTAGATTTAAGCTTGGCGAAACGTATTTCTCGCCGGAAGGCAGATCGCGGGTGGGTAGCCGCGCAATTGTTTCCAGTCACGATCGATTCTCCTAATGAGGTTCCAAGCGAAAACGATGGTAACGTATTTCATTGCTGCAAGGCAAATTATGTGATAATATACACGGAATCGTGATCCAGTTTCGTCTTTGGTCAACGTATCCGTAATTACGATATCGATTTCTGTCCCGCGAAAGGCGATTAAAAAACCGAAACTGCGATTTAAACGATAAAATCCTACTCCCCGTGCGCAAATATAGAGTCACGTAACCATTAAACTGCATCCGACTGCATTCTGCGCTCTCGCGGGGAAGGTATGTCCATAGTTTTCGCTGAAAAAGGGATCAAAGTAATTTGTAGAAATTTATTATCCCCGGAGTGGGTAAATTTCCAACTGTTACGCTTAATAACAATATATTATCACGCGGTATTATTATAATTCCAAACGATTATGCATACGCGATGGATTAATTTAAAATTCCGTTATACGAGTTCCGAGGGCAGTGAGGAATAAATATAGCGGAGATGGCTGGAACACCAAAGGAATCCGGGAAAAGAAAAGCCTGTCGAGGCACCCCTTGGTCAATCGTCTGACTGCGACAATGGCGGACCAACGACACCGTGCACAGCAAAGTAGCATTGAATGAGAACGGAGGAAGGTCCCTGTCGCGAACACTTACGGCAATTCGACGGCAGTTAGGCGCATCCGAATCAATGGCACTCGGGCATTATCTTTCCTCTTCATCCATGCGAGGCGAGCCGCAGGGTACGCCCCGATAATTATAATCAGTCGGAAGGGGTCTGGCCAGGGGTTAACGTGGATCGCCGAGGTCACTCGGGGGCTGGTGTAACGGGAGCAGTAAGGGCGAGAGAGAGGGCGAAAGAGCGGGAGAAAGTGAGACACATGGAAGGAGAGGACTCGTGTGCCGTCTCTCCGCGCTGCGACAGAGGGTGGACAGAGCATTTACATCATTTAATTTATGACCCTCTCCGCTGCACCGACAACAAGCGCGAGAAGGCTGTCCGTGTAAGCGTGCACGCTCGCACGCTCGCCGGCGGGCAGCGGGCCGCACACCGACGCACAGGCAGAATAAATTTGCATATGCATGTAACGGTGCGCGGCTGCAGCACGGGAAAGAGAGACAAAGGGGATCCTGCGGGGAAGAAGCAGACTGGAACACCGATGCCCGCCCTCGGAATCGAACTCGCCGCGGCACCCAGCGTCCTCCGCTGCTTGGGGTGAGAACGATCCCGATGTCGCACGAATCGTACCATGGCAGGATAATGCCGTGTCGTTTCGACCGGTTGCCACTGCTCGCGGGGAGATACAGCGGATGGCTGAATGCCGAATGATTAGGTGATTCGCTGGCTATGGGCTTACCGGGGTGGCCGAGGCTTGGGTGCTGCTGGCATCTGCATAGACTACTAGGTGCACCGCGAGCGAGTGTAAGGGGAGGGGAAGAGAGGGCTGGGTTAAATAAGTCTATTACTCGATAGTCGATTCAACTTTACTCCGTAGCATACGATATTCTTTCCTTCCTACTGTACGTAAAAATCTCATTGGCTCTTCGAGTTGCCCTTTTAACGATGGGCCTTCTTTGTCAACCCTCCTCGAAGATCAAGCGGATCGCTGCTACGTGTTCGTCACTCACGCCGCCATATTGGTAACCAGAGTTCGCATACTCTTATATTCGGGATTATTCTTCTCTTGGATACTTCGATTTTCTCGGTGCTGGCAAATTCTGCCAGCCGAATTCGCGTGGTTGGGATAGGAATTTTAATAGCGTAGCGATGCACTTGTATAAGTTGAGAATGATTGGGGATGATGGTAGAGATTCGTAGCGGAAGAGATTTCGCGTTGTTAAGTGAATTATTTTAATTTTATAGAATTATATTGTTACGATTTTCTTGTATCTACCCTGTACTGGGCCTAGTGGTAGGCCAAGTGCACTGTAACTTCCGGTAACAGTAACCCAGGACCTACTAATCGCGACTGTACGCTATAAAAATGGGCGTCTTCCGTCAAAGTTCAACCAGTTGAGTTGACAGCGATCAGCTAGGGTTAATCCAATTCTACGTCGTGTACATTTGGAATCTTTCGGCAATTTAGCGATCGAACTCATAGAAGAGGAGTTCTAAGTACGATCTGTAACAATATATACACACACGCCTAGAAAAAGGAGCGTCTTCCGCCAAAGTTCAGCGAGATTTATTGACAGCGTTTAGCTAGGGTTAATCTAATTCTGCGTCGTGAACATTTGAAATCTTTCGTTAATCCAGCGATTGAATTCACAGAAGAGAAGTTCTAAGTACGATCTGTAACAATATACATGCACACACCTAGAAAAAGGAGCGTCTTCCGCCAAAGTTCAGCGAGATTTATTGACAGCGTTTAGCTAGGGTTAATCTAATTCTACGTCGTGTACATTTGGAATCTTTCGGCAATTCAGCGATTGAATTCATAGAAGAGTTTTAGTAGAACTGGTCGTTATTGTTCGAATCTTCTGAAAAATAGCTTCAACTAACAGGAAGATATTTCTCGATTTAGTTGCGCAACCACCCTGTGTAATCGCGTACAAGAGCGTAGCGGTTTTCGATTTTCTGCTCCGGGGTTTTTACAATCTTCCGGTCAAATAGTATTTCATTTGCCTCGGCAGCAATGCTTGATATGGCCCTTTAATTTTGGGATTTTCATTCAGCCGAAACGAAATTACAGTCACGGTCGTAAAGGGATTTCATCCGCCGTCAGTCTCATAAAATTCTATTACCCTGTGGTTGGACTTAATTATTGGACTAAACGCATCGCAATGAATTTCGAATTAAAAATTGATTAAATCACGTTCAGTCCCCGATACGAGCCCCGGCTGTAATTTCATTACGCGAATGAAAAAGGTCTGACGATTCGTTCGACTGAAAATCGATGGTTAATTTATTCGTTGATCGTTTCTTGATCATTTTTTAATATCGCGATACACCGCAGGCACCGAGGCACGGTATTGTTTGCTCGGTAAATGTTAACGGGAAAACTGTCGGAAGCAATTAATTACTGTTTGGCTTAGACGCTGAGGAGGGTAAACATCGATGCGTGTATTAGCCAAAAAGATGCAACCTTAAATCCAATTTGTCCGTGACGTCGCAAAGTTGCGGTTTGCCGTGGATGTTGCCGTACAAGCTAAAGTTCTGTCTGCCTCGTCAAAACTTGATATACCGTTCACGGCCAATCAAACTTTGAGCTCTGGTAATCCCGCAGCCAAATATTTCGCGTGTATATATTACCGCTGATGATGTTTTTCCCTAAGATGTTGCCCGGATCCACTGATACCTTCGTCTCGAGCAACATTCCACTTTGTACACCCACCTTCTCGTTAACGCTACCTACGAAGACAGAAAAGCGACTGACGTTAACGCGTTACACGCCACGCTGGTCCCTAGGGACCGGTGCTAGACTTTCCGTTCAGGCCTCGCCAGTCCTTCCCCGGAAGGGCCCACATGGTGGCTAACTATGACGCGAACAGAAGAGCACGTAAAACCGGCGTAGCCTTTAACGTGTTAACTAGAATTCCTTCGGCTCCCTGAACCACACCTCCTACGGAATATTTATTTATTATGAAAGACAAGTTAGACTGAACATCGGCCCATCGTCCGCGACTTGGTAAAGGCCAATGAGAAGCCGTGGAAAATATTATACCGGCGAAATAACAATGGCCGACGAGCGGCAATATATAAATAACGATGGCCGGACCAACGAAGATCTTATTTGTTAAAATTTAACGCGTTAAACACCATACCGGCCCCTAGGAAGGCGGAGCCTGACTTTCTGTTCCGTACGGCTCGAAAGGGCCCAGATGATGACTAACTATGGCGTGAACGGAACGACACGTAGAATTGTAAAACTGGCGTGGTCTTTAACGCGTTAACCAGCTTTTCCTTCTCTCTGGAATGTTCTTGGAATTTCTAATCGACCGATCAAAAGGAATGGAAAGGTATAAAAATTGCTCGTGAGAAATTCTCAGCGTTTGTTACGCAATTTCACGAGAATTACAGGACCAATGTCCCCCCGTTTCTCGCGTCATCCTAAACGCAAAGGGATTCGTCTTGGACCTCGAAAGCAAGCGAGGCTGAAATTCAATAAGCTCGATTTTCACGCGCGGCGAGCTGGTCCAATTAAAGCGTCAACGAAGAAAGGTCTAAAATTCGCGACCGTCCCATTTTCCTCGTCGCCGAGGCGCGCCAGTTTGCTACCTTGCCGAACGAAGACGTAATTCTTTTAATTACTGGCTAGCTTAAAATACAGCCCCTCTTAAAGCGCGTGAGAAACGAAGGGGCGATGGTTACGCCACGGACAAGGGGGAAAGAGAAGGAGAGAAAGAGCACTTTCGCGAGGCTTCAAATTAAAACGCGTAATTACGCCGGGCGAATTTAGTTCCAATTAGTTTACGATTACCTTTCAACTTGCCCCTCTTCCACCTTCCCCCACTCTAGCCAGTCGAATTTTCAAAATTGATTCTTCAATCCGTTAACTCCGTTCGCTCTACTTTCGTTTTGAAAACAAATAACCTCGTTGAAGGAGGTTGCTATTACTCGGAGATCGCTGATCTTAATTTCTGCCAATCAAATTTTCCAACTGCGTGTTTTATACGTGGAAATTAAAGAGAATCGAATGGAAGGAAAAATGGAAGGTAAATACGATGGAGAATGTCGAAGAAAGTGAACGAAATTTGCTAGATAATGTCTTTGACAGATATTAGGCCCGAATTTCGAACTTGACACGGACTAAGTACGGTCGCGTGTTTCATACGTAAACAAATTTAGCTGCAGAGGTAGCAGACGAGGGAGCAGTGTATCATCGGTACGAATTTCTGTTTCAGAATGTCAAAAGGCAGCACAGATTCCGGTTGGCTATGGCTCGCTTAGTGAAGCCTCAGATCCCGCCGTCCGAGCCGCCCCTCATCTCTCCATGGCAGCCACGGTAAGTAAATTGACGCTAAAACATTGTTAACCAGAGACGCTTCGTTGCTCCTTATGCAATGCTATGCCAACAGCCTGTCCGTCCACGAGTTTTCGTCTTGATCTTAATAAGTGGACGACAATGAAATTAGTTTCGTTAGCAGGGAACCTCGCGTGTCCCGCGTCTCTTCCGTTTTAGGCTAACGGCCATACCTTTACCGCGTTAACCCTCGTCAACGCTTTTCTCGTTTCCCATTCGAATACCGGAGTCATCGTTTTGTCGATTAGTATCCTGTATCCTGTATCCTGTATCCGGCTAACCTGTCCCTTGCATTACTCTCTCGTGAAATCGGTCTCGTTAAAAATTCGAAGAATTTCGTTTCGAGCAACCCTAAATATTCCAAAGATCTAGGATTCTATAAGTTTATTCGAGAATTTATTATCCCTCGATGTATTGCTATATTTGGGATCAAAATACCTAAGATTGAACACCTGTGATATACTTTGTCACGATCAAGATTCGCCATAGCTAATCTTTTCTATGAAGATTTGAAGAATTTCGTTTCGAAGAATTCTAAATATGCCAAAAATCTACGATTCTATAAGTTTATTCGAGAATTTATTATTTCGCAATGCATCCCTATATTTGTGTTTAAAGCACCTAGGATTAAACACCCTCAACAAACTTTTCCGCGATGAAGATACGTCATGGTTGATCTTTCCTATGAAACCCCGCGATTTTGGCCACTGTCGCTCATCCCCCGGGAGGACAACCCTTTCTCGATCTCGTAGTTTATATCTCGAGCGCCATCGGTCACTGGGCCCTAGAGGAAGGCCTGTTTGTCAGCGTGCACGTGCAGCAGCGCGTTACGATAGAGACAGAGGCACTGCGTCCCCCTTCACGATGGGCAGAGTCCAGAGTTGCAGACCGCCCCTTCCGGATATTCGTTCCTCGTATATCTCCAGCTTGGCTGGCCACGTACTACGTGGCTCACTGGATCAAACAGGAGGGTCATCGCTGCAGCTACGTATGGAGATGCAGCTAGGTTATTCCTCCGCTAAAAATGGGATCTCCGAGATAACTCCGAAGTAACTGTACACGTGTAACAGGCTATGATCGATTGCGCGTACAACTACTCCCGAGTAATTTAATCTCGAAACTTTGGATGAATTGCCTCCTAACGAATTCCAATAGAGATCAGTACCTTGGCAATATTCATTCTCCGTCTAACCTCGTTACAGCCTCAACTTCTCGTTCACGTTGAACTTACCTACACGAGCAAACCTGACACTCGAAGAATCTGTCGCTTCAGCTACGCGTTTCTCTAGAAATCCTCCCTGATCCTCAACCGTAACTCTCGTGACAATCGCTTGGGCGTGGAACAATTTTTCCAGCCTCTCCGCACCCCTGAATTCGAGACAACGTATATACCTGTACCCTAAACAATGGCGCTGATCATGCAGAATGTGCGGCGTCCGGTCGATTAATAGTTATTGGTTTAATCGCAATCCATTGCGAGGTTCACCCTCGATCGTTGGATTCGACTTGCCAACTCCTTCGTTCTACCGCGCGTTCCCGCAACGCTGATCGGCCCTGAATCGCGGCAAGGCGGGTAGAAACCCGGTGGTCGTTGGTCAGAGGGTGGATGCTGGCTGCGAGGGAGCTAATTGGGCGGCTAGGACGCGGAGGGCTGCGCTATCGGCACGAACACATCCATTTCGATCGTTGGCGGCCACAGCCGCGCCACCCGACTTACCCCTATGCCGGCTCTCTCGCACATGTTCCATCGATGTATTGGCCGACCGTTTATCGCTGGTCGATAACACGCGACACGCACCTGCGCCGAAATTCTCCACGACGCAGCGTGGCTGAGGTCGCTGTCGGCTCCCGTTGTTTTCCTGACATTAGGGACTCGTTAGGCCGGGCTGTTTGATGTGGAGTCGTTGATCGAGCGTGGGGTGCAGAGTGGATGGGGTCGTAAGAAGCGTGGAAGGAGAGATTAAGGGGTGGCTTCGGGTGGGCCGGGGTGGTTTGTTAGGCATGTTCGGCATGGTCGCAGTTAGGGTGACTTTTCTGGTAGGTACAGGTGGTTGTTATTTCCCGGGGCTGATATATCGCTTGTCGGATGTCTGCTTATTTTTCTCCATTAGCTCGGGGCTGCTTGGTAACCGGTTACGTATCCTCTACTTAAATATGAAGAGGAAAATTAGTTTTCCGCCGGGGTATCGAGGTCTATTTCAAATCGATTAAGCCCCGGTTTCGGTTAGTTTTAGGCTCTTGGGTGAAGTTCCGGATTCTACTTGGATTTCGCGAAATCTCTTCCTCTGTACACATGTCCGATCGATTTAACCTATTTTCCAGCCGATTCTCCGAGTTTCGAGGGTATTTAAAACCGAGTGGGGAACGAGTTCCGATATACCGAATGAATGCAAGGAAGAATTCGAGTCGGTTGAAAATAGAAGAGAAGGTAATTTAGTTACAGTTACGGTATCAAACGGTGTAAAGTGTTCGACTCGTGGGGGTACAGAGGTACGTCTATAACGTCGAAGTAGTACGTATCGACGCGAGTCAGCCGCGCCTGTTAACCCTTTGCACTCGGCGACTTTTTCGTTGCAGAAAAATTGCAATTCGAAGACTTCCTACCATAAAGTCGACGCTATTTCTTAACCGGTAAATAAGAAATCGTATATTTATTTTATTCCGACGTTCCACGCATCATTGGGTAATTTTAAATGCGATATATCAATTAACGTCGATCTTTAAAATCAGATTGAATACTAAGAGTCGCCTCTCGAGTGCAAGGGGTCAAAATGGGACACGTTTTCGAACGAATGGCGACGCTATTCGAATTGTTTTTCGAAATATTTAAATTCCACGTTGCACGTCGCTGTTTGGAATTACGTTACAGCGTTTCCCGATGAAATGTAAAATTGTTCAAAGGGGAACAAAATCCGCGGCCGTGTCTGCCAATTGCCGCGAACCGCGTACAAGGCAGTGCCGCGTTAAATGGTGGGTTAAAGTGGCGAAAATGAAGGTAGCCGAATCCATATCCTCCATCGTCTTTCCTCCCCTCGCGGGTAACGCCTGTCTCGGCTGAGACGTGCTTCCAATTGCAAGGTAAACCAAACCTGACGTTTCCATGCCGCTGGTTTTCATTAAGAAGCCAAACTGCAACCACACGTAACAGACTAGCCGTGTTTAGCATTCAGCTCCGCGCCTGTTCGCCACCCCTCTAAGCGCCAGCTTTTCACCCCTCTATCGACCTTCTGCCAACCTTCCATCCATAATAAAATATTACGTATGCCGATTATACGCGTAATTGCCGGTCGAGTCCGGGGGGGGGGGTGTTCCAGTGGGTTCGCGATCGATTACGTTGCGCGATGCTAATTCGTAATTAGCGTCTTTACGTACAACGTTGGGGGTTGTGGAGTGCGAAATATAACAGGATCGCGGGGTAAATAAATGGTTCGAAATTTGCTAGCTTTTGAGCGTTTTCCAGCGAAATTTCGAACCGTAACTGCACTTTGACAATTGCATAATTCCATCGGTGATTTGGATTTCATCGTTCCGAACGATACAGTCTTGCAACGCGGTCCGGGTTTAAATAAATACTTAACGAGTAGTGAACGATAATGTTTGTATAATAAATAGCCGTGAAATATAGATCTTGAAATATCGTGCGTTTGTCGAATTTATCATTGGAATTAATTATTTTCATCTCATAAATTTAAGTGCGCCACGGTCCTGCCGGCGTTTCCTGCACTGTCGGCGATATCGCGGATCGAATCACTGACCGGCCGCACCGTCCTCCCCTGTTAATATGTTGATAAGCGTCAAGTCGAACGTATATCTTTTTTCAGCACTCATTATTCGCGTTCGAATTTCCATTTCGTTCCATTAAACTCCAATTCTGTCATAATATTTCTCCAGCCTCGCCGTGCCACTTTTATTGAAACATTTTTCCTTCCTCTTCCACCCCCGCTCCCCAGGCCGACTTCCATACAGCAAACCGAACGATGCTGACGTCAAAAGCATTTCCCGCGCTTTAAACGAGTCATTAATTTCGCAATCTTTCCGCCTAACCAAGGCAAGCGGCCTTTTCTCCTTTTGTTACCGCGACCAACGAAACAGGTTCACCCTTTTTCCACCCCCGACCTCGCTTTACCGGCATCCGAACGTAACTTGTACGCGTGTGCTGTCAAAGCGAATCGATTAATTAACCACCGACCTGCTGTACCTCCTTCGCGAACGTTTTGCATCTGGAAACTTCGTTCCTTGTCTCCGAGTCAAGGCATTCGAGGTTAAAAATTTTCAGGATTGCTGGAATCGGAAATTTCCGATCGAAAATCTATCGAGAGCCATGACAGCGTTTAGCTTCCCGGAGTCGACGGTGTTCGTTTAATAATTTTTAATCGAGGGTCAGGGTGGTTCATTCGCTCCGGGAAAAGGCCTACGTGGCAGGGATGAATGACAGGGTGAGATGGAGGGACAAGTAAGAAGATGGGGGAACAGCTTTGCGTTCGGGACCCACAACAATACCAATGATGCAGGGGATGTTCTCGCGAGCGATAGTCAAACTGGCCCGACAATGGGTTATCGGTTTTTTATCATTCCACTTTCGAAACAACAGCACTTTACCGACACTCGTGATCGCTGGGGTGCAAATATTTGATCCTTGTCGGAAGGCTTTGAAGGTTTCCTGTCTTTTCGACGAATTTTCGTGTTCCATTGCTCTTTGGGGGTTGGGAGATTATTTTCTTCCCATTTTCTATAGGTATAATTTCTATTCTTCAGCTAGATCTCGGATTTCAACACCCTTTTTTAATTTGTAAACATAAATTCCATGTGAATTTGTATTTTAATTTAATCCGATGAAAATATATCAACGTAGATACGTTATTAATCGAAAGAGTGTCAAATTTTCTGTATCGTCACCAAAGTAAGTAGGTTCTTGATTACGAATTGGTCGGGAAAAATCGAATACGTCTACGAAGAGTTAGATGTCTCCTACCCCTGCACGGTTTCCTAGAAAATCAACCCTAACCCATAAATGGAAGAAAAATGTCCACAACAATGGGACAAAGAGCGTCCATTAAACCCAGCGCGACCACACAGTCACGCGGCACAAACACCAGTCTTAATCGTGACGCATACGATTCCCAAACAATTTTCTCGTCTCTGGTGCCCCGAAACGGTGGACGGAACGAAGACACCGAGCACTCCGCGTAATTAGAATTAACTCGATCGCGCGAGCGGCGATGATTTTATTTTCGTCTCCTTTCTCCCATCCCCCGGCCTCGTTTCGTTTCCAACCCCCTGTTTCCCGGCGAGCGTGCACTCGGTTTCAAGTTCGTACTTTCGAGCCAATCCAAGAGCGGTCTAGAGTTCTCAGACCCGTAAATCCTTTAAGTGTCTCCCCGCTTTTACCACTCAACCCTTGGAGTGTAGATAACAGAGTGAGGAGGAGTAAAGCGAAGTACTTGTGCAGTTGTGCCATTTTTCTTTGCGCGCGTCTGCCCGCCGTTGCGCCGCATTTTTCTCCCCCTCTTCCCCCCTTCCCCCTTCTCTCCCCCTATTTTCCTTTTTTACGCGCACCTCTCGGAAGTAATTTCGCGGGCAACGCTGAAATAAATATTCTTTGACACGCGATACGCGCGCCGCCCCGTCCCGCGTAACCCTTCTATTTACAACGCGTGAAATGAAATTTTTCTCGTTTTGTGGCCCGCTGGTGTTCGCCCTGCACGCGCCACGTCCGCGTTATCGCGCTCCGCGAAAAGAAACCACCGTTTCCTCCGCCGGTAATTGCACGCCAGGACACAAAGGACTCGCGAGAATTTGGTCCACGGAACACTGTAGCGTCGGTTGATTCTTCTTTGTACCCCCCGTATCCGCGCCATGAACCTCTTCCGCGAGCTTTTCACCCCTTGGTCAGTCGTCTGTTGAAAATTTCGATCGACCGAGGCAAAATTTCGTATTCAAATTTCGCTAATTAGCCACGCGTGTAACGTACACGAGGTAGGAACCACGTCTTGTTTCGTGAAAAATAGAGTAGGGTTGTTGGGAAATTTTACTGGGAAAGATAGGGACTCGCAAGCGAATAGAAGAATTGACGGACTATGACTATTCTAGTGTAGGGATGCATCCCTACTGGCGAAAAAGAAAGACATTTTTCCACTCGTAGCGACGTCAAGGGGTTCCGAGTTAATGGGGGCCCGGTCTAACTCGCGGCCACGCGGACCACGACGAGTGGGCCAGGGCTAGAAAATATGTAGCCAATTCGTTGACACCCAGAGTGCAGTTCAGACCATTTTCTCAAAAGCAATACGATTTTCTCGGCACAGCCCTCCTCGTGCCTAGTGAATTCTGAGAAAATCCGACACAGTGCTTTCCGCTTATTTAAAACGGTAAAGTACATAATTAGAGTAAATATCGATACTGATAAATTTCTACATAGTACCATTGTGTTACTATAATGGTTCGAAGAAATTAATACCACACAGAACATGCAAAAATAATTTTATTTATACAAGGATATCCCCTACGATATCTCTTCACTGGCATAATTCTCTCAATAAGCAACGTTAGAATTATCTCTAACCATAATTACGGGGTTGAACGTGATTTCGAGGTTTATGGGAGTCACTCGTTCCTCTATTCGCGATTTGTACATCCATTTTTTGGGTTAGCTAATGAATCGGGAGGTCAGGTAGAAAGTTACCGGCTGTCAAACTGTTTCTAAAACTCCTAATTTCCTCGAGCGCAAACTAACGAGCTCCAACCCGGAATATCCGACAGGAGCGAGGGAAAGACGAATCCGAACGTCAATTCAGTTCCCGTCTCGCTGAAAAACAAGAAAAAAGAGGAAAAAAATAAACAGAACCGGGACTCCGATCCCTCGATCCGAAAATCCCTTGCTGGAAGAAGAAGCCCTCAGAAAAACCGGGTTCCAGGTGACTGCTCGAAGAGTCTCAGCTCAGAAGAAACTCGGTCCAATCGTCATCGTATCTTCCTCCACGAATAACTCGAGAAGAACTCGAGAAGAACTCGAGAGGAACTCAAAAGAGTAGCCGAAAAGCTAGCTGAAAGTCGGAAACGAGGGAAGGAAAAGGCTCCCGTTTAGAATATCCATCCGTCCGTTCGTTGATTTGCAGCGCGACGGAGGAGTGGGCCAGAAGTGGGCGGAGACGAGTCTAAGCGGGGCCAGAGGTGGGCGGAGACGAGACTAAGCGGGGTCTAAGCCGAGCACCGATTAAGCGCATTTCGGGTGAAAAGAGTGGTCGAATAGCGAAGTGACGAGACGATCGTGGACAGGGTGCAAAATTGGGCAAAGAAGCGCGGTAAATAGCGTAAGGTCGGGGCTGGTGGCGTTGGCGTGGGTGCTGCCTGCACGCCACCCACACCACACGACCGACCACGTGCACCAGGCGGCCGCGAAGTTACTTTGTAGCGGCTTCGAGGAGGCCGATGGCGTCGCCGAGCACTCGAGCCGGCGTGATTGTAATATAGGTCAACGTTTACACAGCTGCTTTAAGCTGGATTTACTCGAGAGCTTTCGCCCTGCCATGCCAACCGGGGCAAACTGGGACGGCAAATACATTTTTTTCCTTTTTTCTCTCTCCCTCTCTCTCTCTTCTCTCTTCCTTAATGTGTACGCGCGTGCCGGCGAAGGTGTGTAGGTGAGGTGTTTGGATGTTTGGGCCTGGGTGGGGTGGTATGTAGCGCAGCGAGCTCCTCGAGTATATTCTCGGGTACTCGGTGTGTAGGAAATCGCGGCGTGATCGGGAAGACGAAGATTCTTTGAAGAAGCCTTTCCTGCCAGGATGACGGGCATGTTGGCGAACGTTTCTCCGGGGTAGATTGCTTTTTTGCGAATTTCCTCGCCGCGTGCGAGCGAATTGCACTTCGTCGCGAAATCTTTTAATGGGTTTTAAGGAAATTTTCGCGCGCTACTTCCATCGGCGCGACGTTGAAAGCGGAGGGTTGTCGAAGTCGAAGATGTTTTCGTTAAATGAGGCAGGTGTGCCGTATTGCACGGTAGTTAGATTTGAAAAATGCGCCGCGAAATTATGCTCGTTCTTTCGCCACTTCGCGCGAGCACATTGATGGTTCTAACTTCGATGCCCGGGTTCCATGCCCTCGGTTTTCGTTTCTCGTAATAGTACAGAACTTTGCTCTGTACCTTGACGAGTAAACTGCTGACTTTTCGCCGGGTCTTTTAACCCGGCCCGTACCAGCCGTGCCCGATGCGTCCGGGGAGCAACAATTTGGTTCCAGAGATGTCGTAAACTAATTTCCAGCGAAGGAAACTGAACCTCGAAGAGTTGTAATGTCACAAAGGATCCTAAATAGCGTTAGGTGCCCTGAAAATCGATTACCCGCGACCGAGAGGAAATCATACGGAAAATAAGTAAGCGTCCAAGTATGCTCTCTTTGATCCCACGTTGTCTCTTCGTCATTGCTTTAACCAATTTCCGGCTTTACATTATCAGGTTTACTATAGTCGTTTTTATTTCACTTCGTGCAAGTTGTAAATAATTCCTGTAATCGGATGTAAATTTTACTATTTAATTTTATTGCACGATTTAAATCCATACTTCCTATAAAGTATACAATTTTTATTCGTTGTTGTTCAAGATTCGTTATTACGTTTCATAGTAATAATAAACATTAATCCTTCTAATAAATACTGCCGTCCATTACCGAAAAAATGTAACGAAGCATGTATATACGTCGTTTTAAAGGCAACGTAATGTGAAAACTCTCGAATCGCGCGTGAAACGCGAAGAAAAATTCGACTCGCCCTTCGCACCTGTGCTTCACCCCGTTTTCTCACGATTTCCGGCACACCCGGTATAGTTAGGCGCGCTCGTAAGAGACTCGCTCTTCGTATTAAAACGCGCATGTTTACCTGTTCGCGTTCGTCTTCGTCCAACTTGTTCCATCTCGGTCATCCCTCTTCGTTCACCCCCTTGTGCTTCGCGTTTGAGCCAGGGGCGGCCATGAAAGTCGAGTTAACCTTTCGAACAGCCTCGTTCCGAGCTTAACACCGAGCCGACCCGAGCTTCGACGAATTTTTTCCACGCAGCCATATACGTACCACCTACGTCGTTTTTCGTTTCTCGTGGCTTTGCACGCGGCGCCGGGGGTGTGTTTCCGCTTGAAATTTCCGCGCGACCCCCGTTGTTTCGCGGCGGAAAGGGGCAACGAAAGCGTTTCGTTGTATCCGTTTCGTTCGCGGTCCCGTTGCTCCTCGTTTTCGCCGCGGCTTTGTTTATGAAATTGATGGCGAGCGATTGTAGCCGTGCAAGTTTTGGAAATTGTTTAATAAGAGAAACAGAGGAAGTTTCGGAGGGTGAAATTAATTATATTATCTCGGGGTCGACTTCATCCTCGCTCGTTTTCATCACGTTCGTCTGTGCATGTACTTGGTATATCTTTGGTAATTCTCACTGACTCGTGTTACTCCATTACTGTAACACAGTCGTTTTATCGCGTGCTATTGTGATTTTTGTTAAGTATTCCATGTATGTCCTTTTATTATTTTTATTTTTACGTAGTCGTTATTTGTGTCGCGATAATTTCGTGAAATTACTTATCCTTTGTATATATATTCACCAGAGGAATAAATAAATTATCATTTCTAACGATTTATGAACGTAGCTTAATGATATTTTGCCTCGTTCGCGCGAATAACTCTTTTTACTCCTGTTTTAGTTTCATTTAAAAATATATAATACGATTGTGGATTCGTGACACCCTTTCGATCATTCCCGCGGAAAACAACGCGCATACAGATCGGTATCTGCCGGTTTTATAAATTTTATTTGCTCCGTTTCTTTTTTCCCTTTATTTTTTTTTGTTTTCTTTTTTTTTTTTATAACGCCGCCGCGTTATTCGGGAATTTCCATTGAAATCACGGTAATAAATTACGCGCCAAAAACGTTTGTCACGTTTGGAGATCCATTACTCAACTGCGGATAGATAACAGAAAAATTGTAGTTACTGTTAATCAAATGAATTATGCAAAATTTTCTGCGGCTGCGCACGCTCGTGCTCGATGCGCGCCACTGTCGAGCATAATTAATTTACGAGATAATTACACACGGGGAAAATTATTGCAAACATTACAAGGATTATAGCTAACATCGGTAGGGGCGTGTTATCGTCGGCATCTTGCCTCGTGTTTCACTGCACTTTGAATTTTATTACTTTAGTTCACCTGGTTACACGTATGCGAGTTGAAAGATATAAAAAGAAATTATTCTCTTTATTATCTAGTATCGCAGAATTATTTTTACAAATATTATCGCGAGTGTATTAATTTATACACTTCTCGTAATTAAGGGAGATGTGTCTATTATTATTTTTCATAACATCCATTTTCATTAGTTAATCCAGGTAGCACGATCTCCGTCACGATTAACCCCTTGCACTACGATTTAATTACGAAAAATTATACATTGGCGCAGTTTTTAACCCTTTGCACTCGACGACTTTTTCGTTACAGAAAAATAGTCATTCGAAGACTTTCTGTCATAGAGTCGCCGATATTTTTAAAATGATAAATGAGAAATCATATGCAAATTAAAACATAGAATTAGTTTCCTTCGACATTCCACACGTTGTTAGGTAATTTCAAATTTGATTAATTAATTAACGTCGATATTTTCAAAGGGTTACTTTTAATTACCCACTGTATATCTATTCCATGGACGATAAGATTGGGTAAAAATTTGAGAAATTCGAATTCTAAGAATTCTAAGGCGTGCGAAGTATAATTACAGTCGCGTGATTAGTGTAGCTTATGATCTCGAAATTGGACACAAAGAATTCGCAACGAGTTAGACTCGTCATTACAGTGCAAAGGGTTGACTGTTTTACTACATCCAAATATAATTACCCATTTCACCGATTAAAATTTTCATGGATAACGTTTCTGACGTTTTTGTCAAAAATTTTCTGCACGATGTCGAAAACTGACATTAAAAATTCCCATCTCGGTGGAAAATTGATCCCTCGCGCGATTCTAAGAGGCACAGCGATCATAATCGGTTACACCCACACGTTCGTACCTCCGCTAAACGTTGCACGGGTTTTTCGAAAATTCCCGAGGGAACGGCAACTTCGACGGACTGCGGGAAACTCGATTTCGACTGAACGCGGCCGCGTTCGGGATTATGCGATTTAAACGAACTTAAAGCGGCACATATCGATCGATAGACAGAGGGTGGGAGAGAAAGATGGATAAAGGAAGAGAGGGAGAAAGAGAGGGAATAAGCGAGTTCAGCGTGGATGGAGGAGACGACGGATTCGCGTGACGTCTTTGACGGTGCGTCTTCGTCGTCGACGAAAGCGTCGGAAGCTGCACGTCTCGAACAGAACGGCACCGAGCGGCACGCATCTTCAAAGGGGCCGAAGTCCTTTGCAATTCTAGTTCGCGTCATGTGAAATGCAATCATATTCTATTTCGAACGCTCGCGTCTCGCCGAGGCGAATTCCGGCATCCGTTTGCCGCGCGCTATGTACCTTTTACATAATTCGCTCATTGTTTCCGGCTATCTCGATTACCGTCACCCCGATCACCCATTGTTCAAACTTGCAAGCTGACAATTAGCGCAAGCAGGCCCGCCAACGACTCGAATCGAGCTTGTCAAGGTAGCCGCACGAGGAAAGGACGAGGAAATGCTACATTTTTCGCATTCGCGTCCCATAAACAGTGAATTGCCAATAGTTTTCCTCGTCTGTTGCCTGTTCCATCTGTTTTATTAGTATTTTGGGAAAATTATTTATTTAGGATCTAAATTAACGAAGGTACCACAGCGAATTATTCACGATTAAAAAATTCTGGAATTTTTCCTTTAACCCTTTGTGCTCGACGATTTTTTGGCTAAAGAAGAGGGTACGAGTTGAACAATTTTCTGTTATAAAGATGGTGATATTTTTTGAGCAGTAAATAAGAAATCGTATAATAATTAACACGTAGAATTATTTAATTTCGATATCTCGCACACTGTTACATTATTTGAAATTTGATATATTAATTAATATCGAGCTTCGAAATTTTATCTAATGGCGACTGAAGGGCGCCTCTCGAGTGCAAAGGGTTAATATATCTGTAATTAATTTTTCGATATCTTCCTTCATTTTGCACTCGTCTATCGTTTAAATAATTGCGGTACCTTCGGTGTCAAAATAATTCGAACAGCTTGGTGGGAGGTTAATATATATAGATATTAATAGATTATGAGAAAAATGAAACAAAATACTAACAAATTTTACAATTTTTCCTTTAGTATATCTGTAATTAATTTTTTGATATCTCCTTTCATTTTGCACTCGTCTATCGTTTAAATAATTGCGGCACCTTCAGTGTCAAGATAATGCGAGCAGCAGGGTTGGGGTTAATACATAGATACTAGTAGATCACAAGAAAAATGAAACGAAATACTAACAAATTTTAGAACTTTTCCTTTAGTATATCTGTAATTAATTTTTCGATACCTCTCTTCATTTTTTCACTCGTCTATCGTTTAAATAATTACGGCACCTTCAGTGTCAAAATTCGAACAGCTGGGTGGATGGTTAATACACAGATATTAACAGATTATAAGAAAAATGAAACAAAATACTAACAAATTTTAGAACTTTTCCTTTAGTATATCTGTAATTAATTTTTCGATATCTTCCTCCATTTTTTCCCTTATCTGTCATTTGAATGATCACGGCACCTTCAGTGTCAAAATAATTCGAACAGCTGGGTGGAAGGTTAATCCATAGATATTAGTAGATCACAAGAAAAATGAAATAAAACGCTACAATGCTCGCAATCAGAATTAATTGAGAATAGTCATCACTCTAATACCATACCAACAGACTGCAATTCTTTTGAAGCGGGAAAAGACCAGGAGAAGAATAAAATATTCCAATCCCTGTCAACTAATCTCTCAAACACGTTAATACGTATACTGGACTCTTCGCGAATGAAAACTCGGTACCGTTCTAATTTTTCGAAAAGCCGAGTAATAAAATATTTCAATCCTCGGAAGCGGATATGAAGCACTGGCAACACGAGGAAATAAACGAACCCGATGCTAAAACTGCAAAACACAACGCAGGTCAGCGTTCGGCGTCACATGGTTCTCGCGGGGGCGAGCGTTGGCGCAACCCCATAACGCCTTCCTTTAATTTTCCGAAATAATAGCAATCTCGCGAGCAGCGTTCCCCCTCGCGAGGGAAAAAGAGAGAAAGTTGGGCGAGTGGCGAGCAGCTTTGCTACTTGATAAACCGTGTAGCTTTCCCGGGATTTTCTTTGCCTCGCCAGCGACAGAGGGTGATTTCCTTTCGGAACGTACCGCGCGAAATTCTAACTAGCAAAGTTTCCCGGCGGCGGCGACGACGCGATAGTAAGAGGAAAATGAGACAGAAGGGTGAAGAAGGGGTGGCCGTGGGGGGAGAAAGAGCAGTTGACAACTTTTTAATCTTCTTGGAATCTCATTGGATCCATCCGCTGGAACAACGAGGCGAATTTCGCGCCGCTGGCAAACAAATTTCGTTTGCCCGCCAGAGTCGCGCTAATACGCCATCTCCTCGATTTCCTCGCCTCTTGTCCCTGCGAATAATTAACGCACCCCTGCATTTTTTCGCCGAGCTGCTCACGCTTGTCTTTGCCGATTAGGCCGAGCCGCAACCTTCTGCCTGCCACACGCGTAATTTCATCAAACGGCGATGCAAATCTAAAGGGACGATAAAGATCGACGGTTCGTGCGGAATAATTCCATTTTACCTGAGAATTAACCCTTCGGGATCTCACGTTAATATGAACCCTGCACCGATTGACATAAAATAGAACCAAATTTCGATTGCAGAGAATTAATGAAATTATTGCAAGATCCTTTGTTAACTCTCTGCGACGCAGGATTTCGGATAATAAAATAGACCCATGTTGCATTTTTAGAAATTTTATCGCGTTTTAAATGAAACAAAATTGGTATATTTTTACTTTATTTTAATAAAGGAATCGTATAATGCGAAAACATAAAATCAGGAAAGAAAGATTGTCGCGATAAACCTTCCGTTTGCAACAATTGATGCACCTGTACTGGCATGTTGAATGTGTGAGTAAATGGATAAACTGATAAGAATATTTATTGAACACAATAACAGCACAAATTTAATTATAATTAAATCTCGTAAAATAAATTCGCTTCTAACTGCGATATTATCTCTCGAGGACTCTCTTACACACAACGTCTATATGTAATGACTGTCATTCAGCTACTGATTTTTCTTTCCCGACTCTCTGTCATGCTCGTTACACACACACCCTTCCGTACCACGCATTCTATGACAGCCACTACCATAGAATGTTGCCAGCAGAAGCGAATACATTTATAATATTTGTCGAAGGTATTACCAATCTCTTTTACGTAAATAGGAATAGAAATATAAACCCACGTGCATGCAGCTATTGCAATATTTTAATATGCCCTACCATGCATTACAGTGCATCAAAAAGGTAGAACGCTTTTAATCCCAGCGTGCCCCAAAGAATTAAATTAATTCCTCGTATTTCCAGAGAATAACTAGAGAGGAAAATTGTAAGGAAACAACGGGTCTGATCATTTCAACGGAAATATTTAATTCAGTCCATGCGAAGGGTGCACGTTGGGGAGTCAACGTTGGATTATTAAATAATTATTTATTGCCAATTATTAAATACTATTTTATTTTCATTCCTATGTATCGAATACCCGATCACTCGAATTACTGCAATGTGTACTCACCTATTTTTCCGCGTTATGTGAAAACTGTTTTGACTTGCATATGGAAACGCTCTCAGCCTTCGAGGGTGCTGTAACGAAAGGGTGTTTAACGGTGGCTCCATTTTCCGCGGTCGATATTTTTTCTTTGCCTCTCTTTGCAATCGCGTTACAGGTCTTATTTCTATGATAATTGCCGAGTCTTTTGTCTGTTTTCGGTTTTTCACCGCCGTGTTCCCGTTTTGTTTCGCGTTCTAAATTAATACGAACCCCTACATGCGTGCTTCGTTATAACGGAGTTCTAACATCGTGCACTGTTTTCGCTAACAAGTAGCAGCCACTAAAATTTATACCCGCTGTTAGATTCGAAACGCAGACAAACGTAAAGTACAATGCTGGACCAAACTTCGCGAAATGGAAACAACGAAATTTGCTTTCGAAGCGAAGCGAGGCCCAAGTTTTTCTTAAAAATTACTGGCCTAGAAAGTGGCAGGGCAGGGAACTAGCTACGTCCAAAAATAACAAATTATTTCTCACGAGTCAAACAAAATGACGTACTTGAAAATCATTGGAATCTCAGATCTGTTATCTTCCTGTTACAATATTTTACAGAAGATAATAAATTATCTGTTTCGTATTTTATTTCGCCTAACAAATTGTTGATTGAGAAGAGGAAAATTTAAATTTGGTAATAAAACGCTGCTATTTTATCTAAAATCAATATATATATATAAATTGAAGACCAGCTACCCCTTTTAAACTGTCCTCTGTTGATAGTGTCTCCTCGGTCCAACTCGCTTGGGTGTCTTTTGATGAGAATAAATACCTATTACATTAATTACGTCCGCTTTAATTATATCAACCTACCCAAATCTTGTCCCTTTTAGCTTCATTCCAACGTCGAAGAATGGCTACAAGTCACAAAGGACAAGTTACTTTTACTACAACAAATTTACACTGCAATTGATTTTAAATCGTTGTAATCTGACAGTGTCTCCAGATAACGTCTCCCACACGTTTGTACTTTGAGAATACTATAAAAAATTAAATCCACCCTGTGCACAATTTAAATATCCGGGAGAAATTTATAAAATTTCATGCCATTGTCGATGCTATTTACAGACGTGTTTCTTGAAATGCCTATTTAAACCGTGAAACCAAACCTATTCTATTAACTCTGCCTAATTCTCCACGGGCAATTGTCAACGTATCATAGAATTTATAATAATAGTATATTTGAACATGAATTTATCAAATATATTAAAATAATAATCCACTGATATTTAGATCAAACTAGCTGCATACGTGTTTCACTATTCACCCCCAGTAATTATCAATTTGTCGTACTATTTATTATACATACACGTTTAAACGATAATCCTCGAGGCCTCCTAAAATAACATCATCATGCCACGTGTAATTAAGTACGTGTATTATTTAATTTTGTTAAATGGGTTAGAACGCAAAGGAATAGTAGTCAGTGGAAGCGGTGGAAAAATTGTAGAGATCTTTATTGAACAGGTGAACGGTTAGAACTGGCCTGTTTAGGGACACGCAGGTCACAGGACGTCTCCAGAAAACAGGTGACAAAAGACAAAATGCAGGGGAAGGGGTCACCCCCACTAGAACGTAGATTTTACTTTACTACTTACTTTTACTACAACAAATTTACACTGCAATTGATTTTAAATCGTTGTAATCTGACAGTGTCTCCAGATAACGTCTCCCACACGTTTGTACTTTGAGAATACTATAAACAATTAAATCTACCCTGTGCACAATTTAAATATCCGGGAGAAATTTATAAAATTTTATGCCATTGTCGATGCTGTTTACAGACGTGTTTCTTGGAATACCTGTTTGAACTTCGAAATTAAACCTAGTCTATTTACTCTGCCTAATTCACCATAGGTAATTGTCAATGTATCGTAGAATTTATAATAACAGTATATTTAACCCTTTACGCTCGAGAGGCGCCCTTCAAACGCTATTTGATAAAATTTCGAAGTAACGGTGTGCGAGGTATCGAAATCAAATCATGCTAGGGGTTGATTATTATACGGTTTACTGCTGAAAAAAATATCGTCAGCTTTATAGCAGAGAATCTTTGAACCCCTACTCTTCTTTAACCAAAAAGTCGTCTAGTGTAAAGGGTTAAACATGAATTTATCAAACACAGGCAGCCCACCTACAACACGGTATCCTGTAACACGGTTTAGTATGACACGATACATAAATTTCGGGAACCCTCCTACAACACGGCATTCTATAACACGGTTTCGCTCTAACACGATAAGAAAATTGCAAAAGCCTTTGTACAACACTGTATTTCTATATGAGCAGTGACGACAAAGAAATTTATTAAATTAAAGTTGCGTTAAATTAAAATAATATTTTTCTTTTTTTTTAGTTTTGTGTTGTACATGCGTTTATATTTTTAATAAAAATTAAGTTGTCTATGTAGAATTAAGAAAAAATTGTTTTTAATAAGTTTTCGAAATGTAACCCCCCTTTTTCTATTACCTCTGGGTCTCATACAACACAGTTTCACACAACACGGCATTTTCTAGGAACCTATCAACCGTGTTATAGGAGGGTTGCCTGTATTTGAAATCTTACTACAGTAATACTTTTCTACGGATCGTGAATATAAATCTTCTAAAGTATTCTTCGTACTGTAAGTGGATAACTAAAAAAATTCAATACATAAATGAACCTAAAATTGTGTAATTATATAAAAATTATAAAATAATTACAGCCAAAAATCGCGAGAATCGATCGAGATTTAGAAAAAATAAGCGATGAAAGTCAATCGATGCTAAAACTTTTCGCGACCTGTCACATTCCACACTATCTTTCACAAACGATGGGTTAAAATCGGAAAAAAACCGGCAAACTAATTAAAACACAGAGCACTGCACGCAATTAGGTTGGAAAATCGTGAAAATCTGAAGAGATTCGGAAGATATAAGCGATGAAAGTCAAACGACGTAATAGATTTCCGCGACCTGTCACATTCGGTACTAACTTTCATAAACGATCGGTTAAAATCGGGGAAAAACCGGCAAACTAATTAAAACACAGATCACACCACGTAATTACATTGGAAAATCGTGATAATCTGAGGAAATTCGAAAGATATAAGCGATGAAAATCAAACGACGTAATAGATTTCCGCGGCCTGTTACATTCGGCACTACCTTTCATAAACGATCGGTCAAAATCGGAAAAAAACCGGCAAACTAATTAAAACACAGAGCACTGCACGCAATTAGGTTGGAAAATCGTGACAATTTGAAGAAATTCGGAAGATATAAGCGAGGAAAGTCAAACGACGTAATAGATTTTCGCAACCTGTCACATTCAGCACTATCTTTCATAAACGATCGGTTAAAATCGGAAAAAAACCGGCAACCTAATTAAAACACAGAGCACTGCACGCAATTAGGTTGGAAAATCGTGACAATTTGAAGAAATTCGGAAGATATAAGCGAGGAAAGTCAAACGACGTAATAGATTTTCGCAACCTGTCACATTCAGCACTATCTTTCATAAACGATCGGTTAAAATCGGAAAAAAACCGGCAACCTAATTAAAACACAGAGCACTGCACGCAATTAGGTTGGAAAATCGTGACAATTTGAAGAAATTCGGAAGATATAAGCGAGGAAAGTCAAACGACGTAATAGATTTTCGCAACCTGTCACATTCAGCACTATCTTTCATAAACGATCGGTTAAAATCGGAAAAAAACCGGCAACCTAATTAAAACACAGAGCACTGCACGCAATTAGGTTGGAAAATCGTGACAATTTGAAGAAATTCGGAAGATATAAGCGAGGAAAGTCAAACGACGTAATAGATTTTCGCAACCTGTCACATTCAGCACTATCTTTCATAAACGATCGGTTAAAATCGGAAAAAAACCGGCAACCTAATTAAAACACAGAGCACTGCACGCAATTAGGTTGGAAAATCGTGACAATTTGAAGAAATTCGGAAGATATAAGCGAGGAAAGTCAAACGACGTAATAGATTTTCGCAACCTGTCACATTCAGCACTATCTTTCATAAACGATCGGTTAAAATCGGAAAAAAACCGGCAACCTAATTAAAACACAGAGCACTGCACGCAATTAGGTTGGAAAATCGTGACAATTTGAAGAAATTCGGAAGATATAAGCGAGGAAAGTCAAACGACGTAATAGATTTTCGCAACCTGTCACATTCAGCACTATCTTTCATAAACGATCGGCTAAAATCGGAAAAAAAACAGCAAACTAATTAAAAAACAGAGCACTGCACGCAATTATGTTGGAAAATCGTGACAATTTGAAGAAATTCGGAAGATATAAGCGAGGAAAGTCAAACGACGTAATAGATTTCCGCAACCTGTCACATTCAGCACTATCTTTCATAAACGATCGGTTAAAATCGGAAAAAAACCGGCACACTAATTAAAACACAGAGCACTGCACGCAATTAGGTTGGAAAATCGTGAAAATCTGAAGAGATTCGGAAGATATAAGCGATGAAAGTCAAACGACGCAAAAACTTTTCGCGGCCTGTCACATTCGGCACTATCTTTCATAAACGATCGGTTAAAATCGGAAAAATACCGGCAAACTAATTAAAACACAGAGCATTGCACGCAATTAGATTGGAAAATCGTGAAAATCTGAAGAGGTTCGGATGATATAAGCGATGAAAGTCAAACGACGCAAAAACTTTTCGCAGTCTGTCACATTCGGCACTAACTTTCATAAACGATCTGTTAAAATCGGAAAAAAACCGGCAAACTAATTAAAACACAGAGCACTGCACGCAATTAGGTTGGAAAATCGTGAAAATCTGAAGAGATTCGGAAGATATATGCGATGAAAGTCAAACGACGTAATAGATTTCCGCGACCTGTCACATTCGGTACTAACTTTCATAAACGATCGGTTAAAATCGGAAAAAAACCGGCAAACTAATTAAAACACAGATCACTCCACGTAATTACATTGGAAAATCGTGAAAATCTGAGGAAATTCGAAAGATATAAGCGATGAAAGTCAAACGACGTAATAGATTTCCGCGACCTGTCATATTCGGCACTATCTTTCATAAACGATTGGTTAAAATCGGGAAAAGACCGGCAAGCTAATTAAAACACAGATCACTGCCTGTAATTAGAGTGGAAAATCGTGAAAATCTGAAGAAATTCGAAAAATATAAGCGATGAAAATCAAACGATGTAACCGATTTCCGCGGCCTGTCATACTATCTTTCATACACAATCGGTCGAAATGCAGAAAAAACCGGTAAACTAATTAAAGCAGTCTATTCCACGCAAGTAGGACCGAAAATCAGCAGCGGCAGTCGAGATTTAGAAAATATAAACGAAGGAATGGAAAACTATGCAATAACTTTTCGTGATTTCACCCTGTCAAAATTGAAGGAGAATTGACAAAACAATTAAAGGCAAGTACGTCAATGTCTAAGAAAAGTCGGTAATGTGTTAAAAGTATTATGATGGCTAAGTACTGTATTGGAATATATGCCTAAGGTATAGAGGAATAGATAGACACCGGATCGGAGATGTTGCTTTATAAACCGACGAGGCTCGACTGACGGTTTATGTAACGGTTCTCGGTGACGGTTATAACGGTTATAACGGTTTTCTTTTTTGTCGCTACCACGTGACCGAACTCTCTAGAAAAATCCACGGACTTCGCACATTCCTTCGCTCGGCAACCACTCACACGCCTATGCATATGTGTATATATATATGTAGCAAGCAAACTAGTAACCCCTTACCTAACGGTTTAAGATTCGATGGCACATGCCACACTCACAGCGAAGTCACACAGTCGCACGTCGAGCGATATCGTCCGAATACGGGGAAGAATACATGCAACTGACGAGTCTCAACTTGGCTGGGTAGAAAAACATCGACGCGTATTTATCGAACCGATCGAATTTCATGCGAACGCGGCGAGGAATAACGCTCGACTGAGTCGAGGAAACGTCGTCGAAGATTAACCTTGAGCCTGACTAGTGATGTTTACGTTCGGCCCTATGGCTAGGCTATTCGCTTTCTCTCTCTTTCTCTCTCTGTCTTTGTCTCCCGTGCAATAGTCGTGTTTCGCCCGTTTTCCTTACCACATCTTTCTCGTTGGTAATACTCGTGTTTAGGCCGATTTCTTTATCACAGCTCTGTCTATTACTTTTATTATTTTTAGGAATTTTGTTTTCTTTTTGATACTATTTGAGAATTATTTGGTATGTATTAATATATAATATATAATATACGGTAATTAATATATAATACAATATGAAAGAATATATACAAAAAATATATACAATATATAGTATTGTACATATTTTTAATATATATTTTATTTTTCGATATATTTTTTAATATTACATCATACTGCCATAAATTCTGTTTATGTACGATAATTTAGTTTCTAGTATGTTCTTTTATAATACTGCAATGAAGTATTTTTTATTAAAAACGTCTCTACTATAACTATTGTATACTTTTACTGTACATAAACACTCCATTTTAACATCACGCTCGCGATCCTTAATATTACAAAACCAATCACGCATTATTAATTTGACACGTGATAAACGAAGAGATTCGATACATAGAACGCTACATAATGTATGCACTGTATGCCACTTTAAATTAAATAATATCGAGTATAAGTAGCCCTCCTATAACGTGGCATCCTATAACACGGTTTCACTATGACACGATTCATTAATTGCGGAAACCCTCCTACAACACGGTATCTTATAACACGGTTTCACAATGACACGATTCATAAATTGCGGAAATCCTCCTACAAGACGGCACCCTATAACACGGTTTCACTATGACACGATTCATTAATTGCGGAAACCCTCCTACAACACGGTATCTTATAACACGGTTTCACAATGACACGATTCATAAATTGCGGAAATCCTCCTACAAGACGGCACCCTATAACACGGTTTCACTATGACACGATTCATAAATTGCAGAAACCCTTCTATAACACGGCATCCTATAACACGGTTTCACTATGACACGATTCATAAATTGCGGAAATCCTCCTACAACACGGCACCCTATAACACGATTTCGCTCTAACACGATAAGAAAATTGCGAAAACCTTTGTACAGCACTGTACTTCTACATGAGCACTGACGACGAAGAAATTTATTAAATTAAGGTTGCGTTAAATTAAAATAATATATTTTTTTTTCTTTTTTGTTTTGCGTTGTGCATACATTTATATTTTTAATCAAAATTAAGTTGTCAGTGTAGAATTTAAAAAAATTTTATTTTTAATAAGTTTTCGGAACGTAACCCCCCTTTTTGTATTGGCGCTGGGTCTCATACAACACGGTTCCACGCAACACGGCATTTTCTAAGAACCTATCTAACGTGTTATAGGGGGGTCACCTGTATATTAAAATAATAATCCCCATATTTAGATCAAACCAGCCATATACGTGTTTCACAATTCACCTCGAGTAATTATCAATTTGTCGTACCATTTATTATAAATACACGTTTAAACGATAATCCTCGAGGCCTCCTAAAATAACATCATCACGCCACGTGTAATTACGTATGCGTATTATTTAATTTACGTCGCAATTAATTAGAAACGTCGTCTGCCCGTTTAAAACTAATCTACTTGGCAGCGACTAGCCATCGATGAAACATATCCGCGGTAATTTCGAGAAGGAAATAACATTTTCGCCGTATTTCCCTTTTTACCAGGTGCTTCGATCGTTCGCGCGCATACACGATCCGTAGCTCGCGGAGGGTTTTAGACAGCAGAGATCTCGCTGTCGGGGCGGCCCCGTAATTGAAAGACGTTCTTGCGTTATCGAGGAGCGCTGGTACGGGGTTGTTTGCCCTCGCTCCCGTCCTTATATTCAAGCCGCGGTCCAAGGCCACGCCGTGACACGGGATCCGGTGTGTAGCCATGGCAACTTTTGATTATGTCTCGCCGCGTCGCTTCCTTGGAACGTAGACTCCTGGCGAGCGTTCCTCGCGACCCCCTTCGTGGCTGTCGAGCGGAAATATGCGGAAAGGTGTGTCTCTCTCACCTTCCTCTTCCACGACGACAGCGTCGACGTCGAACCAGTCGAGGAGAACGGGGCCTTGTCGCGGCCGACTGAACATCTCGCGACAATTGACAGTGAAATTGCCGCGTATGAACCGTCTGCCTCCCCCTCCAGGCTCTCCCCTTGTTTCCGAAGGGAGGCCTCTCTTTGTGCAAATTAAGCGACCTTCCGTGGCAAGGAATTTCATAAAGGACCAGTGAAGGACACCCTCGCCTACTTTCGCAATTAGGCTACCAGTCTGATCTTCGGCCTTCTCGAACGGATCTCGGTAAATTTACGATTAATTTCATTTATTTTAATCCCCGCGAAACGAGACTCGATTTTTGCACGGTTCACGGAAGCTCTGGATAGATTTCAGAGCATTGTTTGCAAAATTTCTGGCTTAGTTCGAGGGGCTGGTTTAAATATTCCGACCAGAGTACCGAGTTGGTAACGCAATTCGAACGAAATATGCTTTCGTACTCTGTGCATGGCGTTGAAACGTCTAATTCTCTTCCCTTGTTGTAAATGTCTGAGAAATCACTGGCAGTTACTACTGATTCCGACGTAGTCCGGGATTATTGCATAATTGCCAGCGAAGCTGCATTATTTCGATACTATTACGAACTTCGATAATCCGACCTGTTTACCAGATTTACTAAAAGCTATTCTATAGAAATTAGAACCCGAATTGGCTAAGTCTACCTGTAAAACTAATAATCCTTTAGAGTCTGGTAGTGACTCTCGTCCTTTGATGAAATTCGTCGATATCGAATCGAAAAATTTCACTTGAATTGAAATAAAATAATACCGTGCATTAATTTCGCGATTTTTCATTATTCGAATCGCTATTTTGCGAAGAAGTCCCGAAGAAAAATCTGTAAAGCCACGCCACGAGTCTCCAAGATTAACCCCCCACGATTCCAGCAGCCACGAGTTAATCCCCATTTTTCGCCCGCGCCAAGACCAGTCGATAAAATCTGCGAAGCGCCTAAACGAATCACACGTGAAGTTAAATAAACCGAGAACAAAGGCGCATATCGCACTTGTTTTCAGCTAATAAACACCGTGGCCACCCCTAACGGAGCCATCAGTTACCAAAGAAGAGCGGCGAAAAATCGCGTAGCGCGTTGCACTCGTGGACGGTGTTTGGTCTGGATGCTGATGAAAACGGAACGAGCACGGGTAGACGGAATATCGATCGAAACCGGTTAAAATCACTTTCGATGGTCGGCTGTCCATGCTGCGCTCCCGATTCGAAAATCGATAGCGTGAAAGCCGCTTGATTTAGGCCGATATCAGCGAGGGGATAATGTATGGTAAAGCCAACGAGTACGAGCACGCATAAACGATAAGCGGCCTGCTCGTCCCTTGTATGCGCTCTCTCGTGTACGAACCGCGAACGCGAGGGAGACGCGATTTACATACCAATTAAAGCGCGCTCCCTGCTTCCGCCCCCCGGCCCCCGCGCCCTTTTCTCGGCCGTCACTGTAGCCGTAATAAAATCTACGCGATACAGGCCGCGGTCATATAATAAGCAATTTGCATAAGCCCCTTCGATTCCGGCGCGACAACCGGACCAACTCGTAAAATCGGCTGCGCTTTTTAAACGCTCCGCTCGATGAGCCACGACTCCGCTCGCTCGTTATCTCTCTGCATTTGCGCGACATTACGCCCCGACGATGTTTCCGGGTTGCTTCTGAGTAGTAATACGAAGTATACGTTGAGACTCGGTTTCTGACGGAATTACGGAGAACGTCGATATTTCGCGAATGGATTTTTGCGCTCCTTTAACGCAGAGATAAGACGAGTTAAATGTAAGGGGATAAGGGAGCGGTCGATTTTCATACGAATAGTATGAAAAGTATAGTCAGCGAGGGTTGTTAAAACCCTTTGAAGACGACTACCACGTCGTTATATGCGTTTTCGATGGAAACCATTAATTTGGCCGAGGGACTCATAAATGTGTTTCATGTGGACGCGTTGCTACGGCCCAGAAACAGATATATGCGTCCGCTGTTGCGGGCCTAGGACCGCACGTCCCAAGTTAAGTGGTGGACTGTTTTACGTCCTTATTGCCAGCGTCGCTATGAACGAAAATCGCAGAATCGTTTAAAGCAGAAACGAGCGCTGGTAGATTTGAATGGCTATCTTGACAGCGTCTGGGTCCCACGCTAAGGTGTACTCAAAGCCGCTCCATCGACAAAGGGTTAAAGGGATAAGGGAGCAGTCGATTTTGATACGAATAGTAAGTCAACGATGGTTGTTAACACGTTGTGTACCGTTTGCGAGTTTTCTCGTGTTTGGAATGCCATCTGTCAAGGACCGCTCATGTGTTTTCTCGGTTTTCACGCGCCATCTTGGACCTCGGATGTCAACACACTGTCTTGTCAAAGTGTGCGGTCCCTGGTATTTGGCTTAGAAATTTCTAAACGGTATGTAATGTGTTAAATACGATTATACGCTTCACCCTCGTTAATCCATTTCGTATTGAATCGAAAGCGTGTTTAAAGAAGCCTAGGACCAATATAGAGCGGTAAAAGCAACCTGGTGGAAACTTTCGAGCTTATGACAGCTGTCAATGTTTATTAAACCGCGTTCTAAGAGGACGAAGTGTATATGCGATATGTGTTACATAGTTCCTAATATTTTGCACGTAATTGATCCTCGAGTCGATGAATCGGGGGACGATTCAGGAACTCTAGAGAATTGTTTGTCAAAAACAATATGTCACTGTTAGCTAGCCCGTATCTCGATAGAAACACGGTTCGTCGATGTTGTTGCACGATCTTCTCTCTAAACACGATAGCACTAGTGCTAACAAACCTGGTGTTCCGATTTTGTTATCGAGCAATCTTCGATTAACAAGAAATCCGAATGTTTAGCGGAACGTTCATTAACTAATCGAAATTAACGGTAAACGAAATATAATTACCGAAGAGACGCCGCAGGGACGATAAATCGGTCGCGTATCGGCGCGTCACGATGAAATTCAATTTCGAAAACGAAAGTATATAAAGTTATACACCTCGCGTATGACGACAAAGCGAACGATACCACCGTGGACGATAAATGGATAATTTAATTCGTAAATTAATATCAACGAGTTCGCGATAATTCCTTTTTCCAACTTGTCGGACTTGCGAATTGAAATTTCGCGAAATTCGCGCGATAATTTAAGGCGCACTTGGCGCAAAGAACAAACTAATGCATGTTCGTTGACTAGTAGATCGGTTAAGAATTATCGACGAATTTACGGGAAAGATTTATACCGCGTATCGGATGGTAAATCGTTGTTGGCTGGCATACTTATCGAAGGTCCATTGTTCCCATGAAACGCACGCTCGCGAGCTTTCCGCTATTCGCCAAGTCATGCAGCCGCTGCAACGGGCGAATTCAATGCAACCGATTACTAGGGCCATTATTCTTCGTTATTTGTTGCTATTACACGTAACTGTTGCGTTCAAGGGATAACTAATAATTAATTTCAATAATTTCCACCCCCGCGTTCGCTGATCGCGCACCCCTACATCGAAAAACCTACGACCCTTTTCGCTTAATTAACCAGCTCGTGTAATTGCTTCTTTCGCGCGTATTATAAAATTACAGCGCATTTTAATCGCGAATTAATAATCGGCTCCCATTAAAATTCGTATTTTCGCGAATAACTATAATTATGCGCGTTTCCCGCCAAATAATTCTTATTACCCGTTACCTCCGCAGCCGCCATTTGTTATCCGAGGGTTTTATCGAGACGCAAGCGATATCGATGCTTCAACGACATTCCCCTTTCCTCGGAGAGCTTTATTACACGGGAAATTTTTAATCGGTTCGTCCGAGGAGACAAATTTGAAAATCTCGAGATTTAACGCGCGCGTTGGTCGCTCGCGAAATCTTTTCCCAGCGTTTTTCGACCAGGTTCTTCGCCGAGCGTTATGCAAACTCGACCGAGCGCACTCCTGTTCGAAGGTTTTCCAAGAGACGATTTACTGGCGGTAATGGGACGCGAGAGGATCTAGAGACTCGTTCATGTATCATTCATACCTCGTCGCCGGTTACTCGCCTCGGCTGCGCGCGAAGTCGCGCGTTCACGCACCTGACGTTGCACTCCTAGTTACCTCCCAGGACGCAGCGTTCTTCGGCTCCAACTGTTCCAGGCTTTATTTTCCCTCCGTCTGCAATTTAAGTCGAATGAGTTAGAGTCGTCCTCTCGATAGTCGATTTGTCGGCAAATAGAAAGTAACATCCACGAGCGAGTTAACGTTCGGAGAGCTCAGCCCGTTTAACGACCCCCTAAATTTCTGTACTTCGAATTCTCGAATACGAAAATCCCTATCGAAGCATCGTATCATCGGTAACTGTAACATAAGATTTCCCGGAACGATACGGAACTAGGGGTGAACTAAAGAGTCCCGATGTGTGATTGTCTCTTCTTCTTGGCATTTTTAGGAGAACTGACTGCTGTCTCGGTGGTTTTATAAGTTTTGTATGTTTATCGATTGATTGGTGTGAAATGTAGGTGGTGGGTGTGTGTCTTCCTACTAGTTGTGAATAATATTGGGGGTGTGTGATAGCTTCGACGTCTTTCTGTGTTGGTGGATGTTAAACAATTTGAGTCCTCATGCCTATTGTCTTAAATGTGATTTATTGACCCTTACTAAGGTTCACCTGAATGGTGACCAGGTGATAACGAGTGTATACGAATCAAGGGACCCTGGCAATAAGGACATAAGCAGTCCTCCACTTAACCCTTTGTACTCGAGAGGTGAGCTTCAGTCACCGTTTTATAAAATTTGGAAGATCGATATTAATTAATATATGAAATTTAATGCAATGTAACAGTGTGCGAGGTATTCTATTATTATACAATTCTTTATTCACTGCTGAAAAAAGTATCGTCAATTTTTCAGTAGAGAATCTTTGATTTTCTACTCTTCTCTAGCCAAAAAATCGTCGAGTGCAAAGGGTTAACTTGAGACGCTCGGTCCTGAGGCCGCAACAGTAGTAACGAAAGAATATCGTATGCAATAGAGTAAAGTAGAATCGGTCATCGAGTAATAGACTCATTTAACCCACCCCTCTCTGCTCCTCCCCTTACGCGCGTATGTGCTCGGAAATAATAGAAAAGGGGGATAAAATATTTAACAATGGCGCGAAGAGCGACCCTCCCTTGAGCGTGGCGCATTGTGCACGCGCAGGATCGGTAGAGGCGGATTTCATTAGCCCGTGACCCTTAATCGTCGCGGTCGATGATCAACGAGCGATCGAGGCTCGTTTAGCCGGCGCAACGAACGCTTCCGCCCCCGTGTCAAAGTTAGCAGCGCGTGCTGGCCTAACCCTGGTAATTTACGGCCAGCCCCGCCGGGGATTTAAATATGTCCGGGGGACCGGGATCCGTTTCCGCGCGCGCGGCAACTTCCCGATAAGCCGATAGCCGCTTTAACTTTTCTTTAACCGGAAGATTGAATTTCGCTTCCGCCTCTCCGCTCTGCGCTCGCTCTTCGTGCGCTCTTTTCTATACGAACCGGGCGAATGGCCGGGCAAGTTTCGCTCCGGGGAAAGGTATAGGGCGCCATTGTTGCGCCGGCACTCGGCGAAATTTCCTCGAAAATCAGCCCGGATCGCGGATTTACGTCATCCGCGCCCGTGGGGCGGAGACGAACGGCTACCACCCCTCGTCGACGGAACGGAACTCTCGTGCAAGCCGAGAAGTATCGACTCGAGTCGCGCAACCTTCACCTGTTTCGTTTGCCCCGACCCGAGGGGGTGGATGGAATTAATGGCTCGTTTTATGACCCTTCTATTCTTCCTTTTTTCCCTCCCTCTACTTTCTTTCGGCATTGCCTCGCGCAGCTTGCTCGTTTGTGGATCTTTTTTCGGCTCGCGGACGCGTTGTGTAATGGATGCGAAGATGTTTGTAAGATGGATTCGAGTGGCTGATAGTAGTAGTAATTGTTAATTGCTACGAGTAGTAATTGTTAGTCGAGATCATCGATGATCGCGTTTCTTTTAGTACGATATTCACCCCCCGATGTTCTCTAGGAAGAGGTCTGCAAATATTCGGCAAGATAGGGGAACCATATCCTATCTCAAGGTCGGTATTATTTCCGAAGAGTGCCGCACAAAGCCCGATAACATCGCGGCAGTTCGGTTATTTCCTCCTTCTTATCTCATTCCACGTTTTAAATCCGCGAAAAAGGAAGACGAACGACGCTACCCCGAACCACCCCGACCGTTCACGTTAATCGATCCTCGAGGAGGATCGCCAATGCAATCGGAAAGTTCGAAAGCGACCCTCGATTTACGTCGTGGCCCGAATAGGCAAGAAAAGGGGACGATCGGGGAAAAACGGAATGCCTCCGATCGGTATGCTCATACGTTCGGGGATATAGATATAATTGCCATAAGGGCGGAGGGTGGGTCGGCCACTCGGGGTAGAGAAGACGGTAAAACTTCCGTCCCCGAACGGAGCCGCGTATTGGCCGCGGTGTTTTCTTCCGCATTTTTCAGAATTTCATTGTCCTGCCTTCGGCTGGAGCCGGTAACAATGCTGCTCGGAGCACAATTCGAGAAGGATTTTCTACCTTATGTACCCATATCTGCTCACCCCTTGAGGATTGCTCGCGTCCACCGGCCTGGCTGTACACGTCCGCTCGTTTTTCAATATCTCTCGCGACGGGAATGGAGGGATGGAATTGAAAAAAAGCCCTGTATCAATTGCTGGACGACACCGATCGGACATAGGTGATTTTTACGTCGAGAGTTTGGGTCCTGTCATCGGTGGGTCGAGGGCTCGGGTTCTCGATGTGGAGATCTTCGATGTAGAAATCTCTAATCTGGAAATGTTCAATGTGCAGATCTCTGATCGGAGATCTTTGATATGGAGATCTCTGATGTGGAGATCTTCGATGTGGAGATCTCTGATTTAGAGATCTTCGATGTGGAGATCTTTGATCTGGAGATCTCTGATATAGAGGTCTTCGATGTGGAGATCTTCGATGCGTCGATCTAAAGTTTGGGAACTTAGATTTCCGATCGTCTATGCAATCCTTCGAGATTTCGATTAATAATTATTTCCGTCAGTAAATGAATTTTTGATTCTAAAGATGACCAATAACCTAACGTCTAGGGAATGAAAGTTTAGAGTTTTGAAAAGCTGATGAAAATTATTTGGAATTTCGAATGGACGCTATTGAAGAAGATTTTGATGAAAGGTTAAGCTAATTCCAACATTACCGCAGGATCCTTTGAATGACGAAAGATTTATGTCTCGATTTATCGCTGGTATTTGTCACTTTTATATCTATATATTTTAAGTACTCGTATTTTGTCCATACTATATCTGCTTTACTGTCATAAGCCATCGCTTGTCATCTATTTCTTGTCTCTTTGCCTGTTTTTACTACCTGATCTTTCTTATCCACTAGCTATATATTCATCCCCGTGTTCACCCCCGGGTTTCCCCGTTCTCTTTGATTTCGCTGGCATATTTTTGAATTATTAATCACATTGGCATTAGCCCAAACACGATGCAAAGTTCTCCGTCCTTGAGCTTCGTATTCGCGATCGTAAAACGGCTTGAAAATTACGGAAAATCGCGACTGCCACGAGTAAAATTCGTATTTTATCAATGAATCGACCACTGAGATGACAATGAAAACGCTGCCTGTTACAATAACGCTTCCTATGCTTATGGTATTTCATAACCTCCTACGTAATTACGTTTCGCCAAGGTCACGCGTGTCGCTTACGCGCTTGAAAAATTTCAAGCACGATCGATCATGGGTGTTACTCGCGCGGCCACGGCATTCAGGCGGCGAACATAAAGGGAATTTACAACGATGCATAAAAATAAATTTGCCCTCTGCTGATTAATCTCTATCCTTCTCTGTCGCTGTTTCTTCTGCCCCGCGATTGTCTTCCGCTGGCAATAATAAATCTCCGCGAAACAGCGATCAAATAAATAATCTGTTTCGTCCTTTTCCTGCCAGCCCGTTTCCCTTTTCGCGCAGCTCTTCCTGATGACAAACTAGTTGGCTCGTCGCCATCAAACGCGACCAAGTCCAAATACTCTTTCCGGTTTCTTTTCGCCCTTTCCGTCCCCGGCTTCCACCCTCGTTGCATCCCCCGTTTCGTCCCACCCCCGAACCCCGCGCGATCTCTCGTCCCGATGCTCGATCCCTCGTCGTACGCACCCCGATGACGCGAAATTTAACGTGCTATCGATCGCAGACCGGGACGTGGTTCGGGGGATAACGAGCCTTGGCAAAATAAAAATTCAATACAGCCTCGTTAGATGGGCAGAGGCGCGATTACGAGAGGTCCCGCCCCGGTAACAGCGTATTTGCATACGAAAATTATCCCGTTGAATTTCTCACCTTCGTTAAAACCGGAAGAAGAGGGAAATAAGAGGGGTAAACGGCGCGAGAAATTGAAAATGAACGAGCCCCGCTATTTGCGCGATAAAATTGCAACGCGACCGTCCACCGGCAAACGAATCGGCGACAAGGAAATTTTTCAAGAATTTTCTCCCTCGTTTCACCCCCCTTCTCTTTGTTACCTCTTCCCCGGCGCGCTTTAAAAGGGATCGTTCGATGTTTCAAAAGGACAGTCGCTCGGTCGTTGAATGCTTCGCGAGAAAGGTATCGGTGGAATGTTGTTCGCGACTGGAGATAGTATTTAAAATATCGTTGATATCATAGTCGGAATTTCTGGATTTTCCTCTCGAAATTAAAATTCCGTCTGTGAACCAACGTTAAAATAAAACGTGCTCGAGAAGAAATAAATATATTACGATAAGACGATATTGTTTACTGTAATTCTTAGATTATCCTCGTTATTACCCTACCTACAGTTTCATCGGTGAACGGTATTTAAAATCGCAAAAACGATTTCACTTATTCCAGTCTTCGATGTACAGTTACCATTGCCATTTTAGAGATTCAGTGGAGACAAAAACCCGTCTGCTGCTCGACGCGCGCATTAACATAAACCCGGTGGTCTAAGGAGCGAAAAGAAAGAGAGTCGAAGCTCCGTGGCGAAGAAAAATCTCTACTTAAACCGGAAGACACCGCGAAGCTAAGCGCCGATGATCTTTCGCGGTCGTTCGCGGGACGATTTTCCAAAGGAACGAGCGTTCCCGGTCCGCGTCGTAAAAACGTCACCGTGCATGAATAACGCACGCTGAGCTGCGGGTTCTTAAGAAGTAACGCGGATTATTAACAGCGACGTAACGATATTATCCGCGATAAAATCCAGACACTGACGTAGGCGCGCGTGCACGCTCTAACGGCGATACATTTTTTACGCCGGCCGGGTAAAAAGCTCGCCATAATCCTGCAAAGTTTGGATAACGTATGTACCGCGCAATATCGCCGCCAAAGTTTGCTCGTTCGTTGCCGAACAACCGAAAAAATATGCTTCCATTTCAGGGGCCACTTAATCCGAAACGAGGTGGCGACTGCTGGCCAGATGCTCGCGACGCGTGCTGTCTCTGCCGGGGGGCGATAATGCACCCCTTTTCCCATCTCGCACACCCTGTAACGCGTATTGCTCGATCGCGTGATTTGCGCGGAATTTGAACCAGTCGTTCGATTGGAAACGCGAAAGTCGAATAACAGCGAGAGAGGAAGAACGGGAGAGGAAGAGAGTTCGATTTTTCTATCGGGGATGAAGAGTTAAAGCTGGTTCGTCCGAACCTTTCTTAACCCTTTCGCTTCGAGTGCATCCACGCTACGACTCCTGGGTACAGGCATCTAAAATATCTGGCATCCAAATGATACGTATGCAAATGCAATCTGTATATGATTGTTTTATTCAGCACAGTTGTTATTTAACCGTTTGAGTCCCAAGCAGCGCTTGAGGCTTTCGGAAGAACACAGTCGAAAAACCCTGAACAGCGGGATAATTCTTGCCTTAATCGAGTGCAATGAAGTCCAAACGGCGCGATAGCGCTTGTATAATTTTATCTCGAAAAATCCCAATCGTCGCAATAACGCCTGTTGGTAATATGTGACGTGCATGCATCGCGCTGCTTGGGACTCAAACGGTTAAGACTTAGGAAGACGTGTGTATAGGAACCATGTGCACTGTGCATATTTCTGACGCGCACTTCCGTTCACTAACGGTACTAGACTGAATTACCGAAACGAAAGGGTTAGATGGGAAGAGATCAGACTATGTTTACGTCTTCTTATAAACGTAAACTAGTTATTTGAGATTTTCACAAGAGTATGTAGGGGTTCGTTCGACGAAAGGAAAAGGAAGAGATGCTTTTTGTCCTGGGACTGCTAGTGGACTCATCAGTCCACTACCTAGGCTACCTATCAGACCCTGCCTTAGACGGGGATACCATTGGAAAGTTTGGAGGTTATGTATATAGAAAGCGAAGGTTTCCAGAGGGCTTGCGAGAAAATTCTCGAACCTTCTTGAAGTTGAATACATCTATTGGCGAGAATGAGGGTGAGAATGATGATCCCTACAAGTTTATTTCGATATGATACAAGAGTAGATGTGTTTACAGTGTTGGTATGGGTTTTTGACTGTGTCTGCTGTCCTGTCTTCGTGTGTTTTATAAGTTCGCGTGTAGCTGTCATTGGTTATCGAGGTGTGTAAATGGAGGGTGTATTTCTTCCTATTGGTGGTATATTGGTTGAAGGGATGTGTATAGAGTTCGGTGATTCTTGGTGGAAGTGGAAGTTTAAACAAATGGTTAATTTGTTTCTCGGTACTTAGGAAATTTTAATCTTTTTTGTGCAGGGTTAACTTGAATGGTATTTTAGGAGGTCCAGATGTACGTGAGTCGAGGAACGCTGGTCGTAAAGGAGTAAACCGTTGTTCCCTCGACTCGGGTCTTCGAACTTCGAGGATGAATATGAAAAATAGGAAATGAGGTTCGAATCTTTCGATGAAGGTGAAGGTTCAAAAGGATTCGAGTTTATTGTCTCTCTATCTATGAAGAATTATCAAGTCTTTATTATGGATTAGATCTAATGATGATTGGGGGTGGTGTAAGGATCCACGAGTTTCAGAATGAATATGGGGAATGAACAGGAGCAGTAACGACGAAGGAATTTCTGTAACGAATAAATACTCTTTTCGCGGGAAAAATACGACTAGAGTTTGCCGATCGATGAACGACCAAGAAGCAGGGGTAGTTTTCATCCGGCCTGGAAAGTTGTCCGAACTCGCATAGAGCCATGTCACGTTAATGGCGTCGGAAAATCCCGCGACATGGCGGAGGGTCGCTGCGAATCGGCCGGTTTCCCATTCAGCAGCTCGATTAATATATTAAGCATTAAAATTTAACGCGACCCACCGGGTGGGGGTGGAGGGTAGTAACGACGCTAATTCGCGTAATACGCCTGCAGCTTTTCCGTCGGTCGTTTCGTCCCGATGTTTAGCGTTAAAGAGATTCAGAGCGTTATTTTCACTTTTAATCCCACCCTTAATCCGAATGGAGACTAAAGGCAAGCGTTCGCCCGATGCAAAGCATGCTTTATTGCCGATGATGTTTAAACGGCGTTGCTGCTCGCCGCTGATATATCGCGAACTGTTTGCACCCCCGCGGAAATCGGCCTGTTCCCTTTTGTTCCCTCCATTTGTCCGGGGTAACGCTGTTCCAGGCCTCTAATTAGAAAACTTGGAATCACGGACCAGTTTCGCGTATAACGCGCGTTTCCTTTTTATTTTAGTGTAATTGCTTATTCGTCTCTGACTGTAGGGGTGGCAGAAAATTGTGAAAATCTTCACCTTTTTCAAGTCAATATTTCACTATAACCGTTTATTTACCTTCGAGTTTACTTTATAATTCATCGTTTCCAAATTTTATATATAACCAGGCAAAATTTCGAGAATTATTCTCCCCGTTCTTTTCTTAAATATATTCTATTTTTGCTAATTCATCGTTTCCAAATTTTGTATATAATCAGGCAGTGAGAATTATTCTCTTCGTTCCTTTCTTAACACTAGGTTTACGGATCCTATCTGTATACCTATTTCTACGGACACCTGTCAAATTTACAGCAATTTAAAGGGAACCACGTGTCTTTTCCTTTTTTAACGATTAGTTTAATTTAAAAACAATTGCAATATTAACAGTCTTAATATAAGTTAACTAAATCTGTTACTATCGTATAATTGGAGCAACCCATCCGTAAAATTGACGGATTTCGCAAATCTAGTGTTAAATATATTCTATTTTTCCTCTCCCCCCTTTTCCAATATTTTAATATCGTTAAACGAATTTCTATTTTTATTTTTTCTATCATTGTCGTCAATTATTCGGCATTGTCATAATCGATAATTTATCCCCAATTTCCTTTTTCTTACCCCACCCTGCTCATTCCTAAAATCCATTTCGTCGGTGGTTCGGTTAAAGAAGTCCTCGTCAAGTGTTACTCACCAAGGATGGGTGGTTGGACGTGGGGTTAGCCGGCGAGATTTATCGAAGCCCGACGACCGGACGATAAAAGTACAATTAAAGCGGGGATAATGTATTCCTGTCCTCGAGGAGGACGGTACACCTGCCCGGTACCCTTCCGTTCTCCAGGCAAAGAGAAAACGAGCTGGTAGAGGAATTAACCCAGTTACGGGGAATAATACAGGCGACGATCCGATACTCGTTGCTGGTCGCTAATAATCGATACTTCCCGTCGGAATTCATTTTTCCACCCTCGAATAATCGACACCCCTTCGCTCGATTCGGATGCACTCGATTCGCGAGAAGGTCGAAGACGAATGCGAAATTGAAAATTCGATTTAGTCCGCGAATTGTTAGCTTCTCCTTCGATCAAAGTCCAACTTTGTTCCCCGGCAAAGATGTCCAATTACGCGGCGATGAAATATTTGTGGTCCACGTTGGAGGGGATTTTGGTTCTCCGAGTTCCGCTTCCGAAATTCACAGCCCCGGATTCTGGCTTTGAAAAGCCTCGTCTTGGGGGTTAATAACGTACTTTGAGTTTTTACCGTGAGAGAAGTGGGATCGCGGTGAACATGAATCGTTTTATGCTCGCGAAGTTATTGTGGAAATGTACACTGTCAGCAACAAGTTTCTGAAGCGTCCGGATCCTCAAGGTGTCCGAGTGAGGATTAAAAAGTTTCCGCGTTGGGAAACTCACGGGGTGAGGGAATGATTTTGATGTAGAATTGTCGCGTGAAAAATGGTATATACTCTTACTTTATCACCGTGTTCGATTTAAATTAATTTAATATGAAATTTATTTTTGGAATAACCACGCTACGCCTTTAATTTTAATTAATTTATTTAGTTGTTATCTATGAATTGCGTAAATTTCTTATAAATAGTTATTGGAATTTTAATTGATTTTATCCGAGATTCGGATCTCTTTTATAATTCAGACTATTTTCTAATTCGCGCGAACGTGTCGTTTCGATTAAATAATATTTTTCGTTTTAAACGGGGGTGGAAATTACACGGCGGAAGAACATAAATTCTTGGATACATTGTCGGAGAAAGTCGACTCGCTTTTATTTTTAATCCGTTTCTGGGAACTAATTCGAGGTATTCATAAAGATTTCTATTTGCAAGGAGAGTGCACTCGGCCGCGAACTTATTTTCCATTTATTCCCCTCGCGCATGACGCAGCTGGCTACGTACGAGCGATACTCAGCGACATTCGTCGCGTTTTTAATTTCTTGCCTGTAATTAAACGCCGCTTCGAATTTAATTACCGAAAGTATTCGACGCAACACTTTATCAAGCACTCGTCATCCGTCGCGCATAATGAACCGTCAAAATGTCCGGCAGTTTTTGAAGTTAGCTGCGAACGAGCAGCCCCCGCTCGTTTATTCGACGTTGCCCGATGAAAAATCGCCGGATGACGAGGAACAGACGACTGGCTCTTCGAGTCCGTGAACCACGCGATGGATAATGGGGGACAAACGTTTCTAATTATAAATACCGACTGTTCCAGATTAAATCGCGTCGAATGACACCTCGCGGATCATTGGAGCAAGGATAAATAAACGATTCTAATTTTCAGATGACAAATTTTATTAATTATACGAAATACTCGCGTCGGCTTGGAAAACCTAGCGAGCTAAATTAAAAATTATCAATGCTAATTTCCCAACTATCCAAATCAGATTTTTGGGGGATGGAAAGTATTCTACGACTCTACTACCCTTGGTGGGACTATCTCAGTGGAATATCCCAGGTCCAGAAGCACGAAGAAACGAAATCAGATTGTTCGAGATGAGATTATGTCAAACAACACTTTGCTGATCATTGGAGCAACGATAAATAAACGATTCTAATTTTCACAAGACAAATTTTATTAATTATATGAATTAAAAATTATCTACGCTAATTTCCCAATTACCTAAGTTAGATTTTTGGGAATGGAAAGTACTCTACTACTCTGCTACCCTTGGAGGGACTACCCTAGTCGAATATCCAAGGTATAGAAGCACGAAGAAACGAAATCAGATTGTTCGAGATGAGATTATGTCAAACAACACTTTGCTGATCATTGGAGCAACGATAAATAAACGATTCTAATTTTCACAGGAAAAATTTTATTAATTATACGAATTAAAAATTATCTACGCTAATTTCCCAATTTCCTAAGTCAGATTTTTGGGAATGGAAAGTACTCTACTACTCTGCTACCCTTGGAGGGACTACCCTGGTCGAATATCCAAGGTATAGAAGCATGAAGAAACGAAATCAGATTGTTCGAGATGAAATCATGTCAAACGACACCTGGAGGATCATTGGCGCAACGATAAATAAACGATTCTAATTTTCCGACGACGGATTTTATTAATTAAGTGGAATACTCGTGGCTTTTTGGAAAACCTAACGAGCTAAATTAAAAATTAAGGATGTTAATTTCCCAATTATCCAAGTCAGATTTTGGGGGGATGGAAAGCACTCTACTACTCTACTACCCTTGGAGGGACTATCCCGGTCGAATATTCCAGAGTCCGAAAGCACGAAGAAACGAAATCAAAGCGGCAACAGGGATCGCGGAACGACCCCATAACCATCGGTGATATCCATGGGGGAGCAGTGTGGCGGTCTGCGGACGTCGCAGAGACGCGACATCATCGGGCCGCGTTTTCCGCGGGCCATTGTGCGCTATCGATTACCGATGTCCGTCGTATTTAGCCAGCGAGGCCCGCAGTTTCCTCCGCGAGCACGCTATTTTCTGTTCATTGGCCGCCTTATCGCGTGCCACCCCGCTCCCCTGTCGCTCGTTCACGGGGTACGAGAGCAGTCGGAACCCGCAGGTTCAAATTGTTTGCATTGTGCGGATCTCCGATGATATTAGCCATTATATTAAACTCTGAAGAGTCCTGCTCGAAAGGGAGTACGACGTGAATAGCGACTCTATCGCCGCTGGCTACTGGAAACGGGGATGGACGCTTCCTTCCGCCCTCAGTTCCCAGCAGCGTCTTGCCTCCTGCACGCTACCCTCTCCATCGCCGATTTCGTACCACGTTCCGATCCTCGCCGATCCTCCGCTTCGCTCGAGAACCTCTGTTTGTTGCCGATGAAAGCGAAGCTGTTTGCGATAACAGTTTCGCCGAGAGGCCAGGGCTTGAGAATTTCTTTTTCCTTTTCCGTTTTTGCTCCAGTGTTTTGGCAAGTTTCGAGATCGAGTTGAGGCAAGGGGACGTTCGGCGAAGTTTTCGGGGGAATTGATTTTAGTGATATAGGTAAACGAGGATGCTCGCCAAGCTATTATAACTCTCTTATATTTTCTCCTTATGTCCAAAAAGTTTAAATTTGGAGAAAATAAACGTAGATATGCTTACTGTGCTTTTATGGTCATGGCTCCCATTTCTGTGGGCTCTACTGTGAGACTAGTTACAGGATTCGAGAAATTAATACAAATCAGAGATCTCGCGTATCCAGTAATTATTATCACAGTGTCTACAACGCTGGAGAATACTTTGGTAAAATTTACACTGACTTGATCTTAAATCTAACCCAAAACTGACCAACTGCTTGACTGACTGACTGACTGACTGCTTTACTTATATAAAGTCTAACACTCTCTCTTTTCGTACACAAGCTTTCTTCATTGATTACTCATTTTCCACGCCCTTGGTGGGCCAGGTACTTCAGATACTCAGACGCATTCCTAGACTTTCGTTCATTGCTAGCACTCGACTCGGTCAGAAATATTTCATCCATACAATCCTTGTACAGGAACACTTCGACTATCACAACCTAATGGAGTCCAAAAATATCCTACATTATTTTACAATATTCCATTATAAAATAAACCACTCTCTTTCAATAGCTACGAGTATGCCTCGCGTGTATTATCGGTCTCGCTTGATACCGGTATGACCCCTATCGCCATTGCGCATTAATCCAACGCGCGAATCACAACAGACACCGAATCGATCTAGTCCAAACATGCAGACTCGAGCTGAAACCGAAGCGGGAACTGTGCATTCGCGAACGTTTGCACGGAGAAGCACGTTCTCCGCGCCTGCACGTCCTCGCGTGTGCCGCGTCGAGGTAGATCGAAAAAGCACGTCGAAGGAGCTCGCGTACGCGCGATTCTTCCATCCGATTTTCGTTTCGGTCATTTCTCCACCCCCGAGGCGTCGTTTGCCTTTACTTCCCCGCGCACACCCCCTCCGCGTTAAATCGCGAGTGGAATAGCGGAATCGTGGGGCACGCGTCGATAACGATTATCAGTTGCCTCCTTGAGTCTCGGTTCGATTATGCGAGAGAGGGAGAGGGGGAACTTTGCATATTCGGCGAATCGGAAAAGAACTAGGTCAGAGAGTAGCGCGGCCGGTGTTTATATAGCTCGCAACCCTTTGAGGGCGATTTCCTCGCGTTGCACCCCCGTGTGGCTAGCACACTGGGAACCGACCGCGCGATTCCTGTCGCTTTAACCGCGTTCGCCCTGTTAATTTCCGCGAAAATTCTTCGCGACCAACACCAACCAACGACAGAAGCCTTCCCCTTGCGGCTTCCGCGTTTTCGACGGGGTCTCCGCGCCTTGGCTGAGGGCAATTTTCCCTTTTGGGACTGAGAACGGGTTATCTGAACGCGATTGGTGGTGAACGAGAAAGAGGACGAGAATTGCTTATTTTTCGAGAGTGTAATTTGGATTTTGCGACTGAATTGAAAGATATACCACGCTATATTAAGATTAACCCTTTGACTTACCATTCAAGTTCCAATGACGCCATAAGTCAATAGCAACGTCAGGCACGTCGAGACACTTTGGCTACTTTGAGCCACATCATGCGAATGACACGCAACTGAAACAGAAAAATATCGACAACAATTAAACATATGTCTGGTTCCCGTGATACTCGTGCTTGGCTGCATTTCTTTATTACGATAACCTTTTGGCCTACAACCACGTGTGAGGCTCGTGGTCAGGTTTTCGAGCCAAAAGTGATTATCACGAGCCTGGCCCGTGGTAGGTCGGATAGGCTAAATGTAAACACCATGTATCACGCCTATGGTTTGTTGATGTGCCCTACGTAAGGTACTACTACTAGTACCTAAACCTACTACGTTTGGTACAACTTAACACATTGTTGACCGATGACGAGTTAACTCGTCATTGCACTTGCATTGTCTATTTCAATTTATGAAACCCAGGGTGATATAGGCTATTGTGTATGAAAGTGATTTTGAAGATTGGATTACAAAATAATAGACATGACATAGTTTCTGTGTAAAATTGCCGGTCAGCAAAGTGTTAAGACAGACTTGCCGAGTCGTGGAATGACTCGAAGGCTAAGTATCGTATAGACTCAACCTCTGAAACTCTATTCCTCGGCTCCCTTATTTTTAAACCATCATAAACCTATCATAGCAAACTCGTACGAAGCATCTAATAATTAACAAATTCGTGGCTTAAGTGACACGAATGGAACGCGATTCTCACCGATCGTGTAACTATTGTATATATCTGTTACTTTGAAACGCAACTTTTCCAAAGATCTGTGGGGATCCACTCCACGGGGTAGCGATGATGGACGGACTGAGCATCCAAAGCTCGTCTCCGTAGCACGGTTTACTTGTTGCATCCGCTTGGAAAAGTCGACGCCGAAAACGGCAGCGAATTTTCGACTAAATACTAAATACTCGTCATTAGCGTCAGGCGTTTGCCTAAATGCCGATATCGCATTGTTTTATAGCGGGGCAGCTATGGTAGGACGCCGATAACCTTTCGAAGAGGTAGAGATCCAGCTAAACGACGCAACGCCGCAAATGCGACTCTCATCGTTTTACCTTTTGATGTTCATCGTCGATATCTGACAATCTATCCGTTCCTCCATCCGGCTATCGATTATCGCCCGTGGCGCGGAATGAATACCGGCTCCGGCGCTCGATCACGCGCTGCGCTCTCAGCCGCGCGCGCAATTTGTCGCCCGGCCATCGTGGACCATACCGCTTCGTAAATGGCGGCAGGAAACGCGTTATCGCGCGTTCAGCCTTGGATTCGTTCGCATCGTGTGGATTCTTGTAGAAGTTTGGTTACCGGGGGAATCGGGGGTCTGATTGGCTGAGGGGTACGATTGGGGAGATTAGTCATGCGAATTTTTGGTATCAGAGGAGTGTATCAGCATTTCAGAATTCGTGGAGTTATCTGGAAGATGGGATATGGTGGATTCGTCGAAGAGGATAAAGGGATGGTACATTGGAGTAAATACAAGGAGAGTGATAATTATTTAAGATCTTGGGTCTTATGTTGCTGTAGGATGTTTTAGTATTCAACCCTTTCGCTACAAAGCACCGTGTCAAAGATGGAAACATTATTCACGCGGAGTCTTTAGTATTCGGGGTCAAGTCTTTTGAGAATGAAGGAAAACCGATCATCGCAATAGCGTTTTCAATTCTTTGTAAAGGAAGCTAAGCGAAACAAGAGCACTTGTCTTAATTTTTGGCTCAATTTTTGTAGCCGTTGATTATAGTCGCCCGTCATGTGTGGATGACGTTTCGTGGCCGGAGACCATAGTCACCCTTCACTCCTTGTAGGTGATGTCGCGTAGCTGATGACTATAGTTACCCATCGAGTGTATGTAGTGTCACGTAGTCGATGACTATAGTCACCCGTAGTAGCGAAAGGGTTAAGAGACGGGGTAAGACATGTCATGTCAGTGTTAGAGTTAATGTCGAAATAGCGAGTGCTAAAGTTAGAACAGCGAATGTTAGAGTCCCTATAGCAAAGCTAAGCCTTCTATATTCCAATTAAATCGTTATTTATCAAAATCAGAGACCTGTGCGTGTATCTATGCTTCCCTAACCTCGTCCTTGCGTTATTTTCGCAGTAGATGAAATAATCCTGTGGATCGAATAATCCCACCCAGTGGACTTTGTTTAAAATCGAGACACGATTTTGATACAAAGTTTTCTAACCCGAAGTTTGAATTCGGGCTGAGATTTTGCATCGATCAGTTCCCTTTATTAACCTAGCCTGTCTTACTCGTAGATGGCTTAACCTATTTTTATCTCTCGACACTCGTGCTTCTGAGAGTCTACTTCAGACTCTTGTAAAATCCGTTTGAAGTGTGTTCCACGCGAGCCAGGCAATGGAAACCGTGTAACACGAACTCCAATTGCGAAAAATCAGCGCTATTTTGATAATAGCCAGACGGCCTCGGAGCAGACGTAACATTTATTCTACAATTTCGCTTTTTATCTTTACCGATGAATTATAGCCTCGCATAACGCGTTCCGCCGCGAATTAAATTCAGCTAGTTCAATCACTGAACGTAGTATTCGCGTGTGTTATTAAACCTGCTTATTAAACCACCAGCTATTTGCCAATTTCAGACGAATGTTTATTACAAGTTTAATCAGTACCGTCTAATTTCCCGTACCTCGTAAACAGCGAATAAATCTGCGGTTGTGTGTAAAACCTGTCAGGATTCACAAAAATTTTCCTGTCTTCGTTAATTGGGTTGCAAAATATACGATTCACGTATGCATTTATCAGAAAAAAAAAGAAAAAAGAAAAATGAACGAATCATTAAATGACGATATTTCGAAAACGGAAATATTCGACGTACAGCATTTTTCTTTGTCCCAATGACGGAAACATTAGCTTCAATTCAACGTGTCAGATGGCGGTTCTCAAAAATAAAAAAGACTATCGCGATACCGATTTCCGACTAAGTATATTACGTCGTAAGGGTATCGGATGCTCGAAGCAGACCCCTCTACGTGCACCCCATTGGAAAAATTAAATTCTCCGGACCAAGCACCGTCGAAGCACGAAATCGCTCTCTAAAAAAAGCACCCTCTTTGCCGCGGGTCCTTGGGCGCAATAAAATCTCGAGGCAAAAATCTCGCAACAAACTCACGCACGATGACGAGTAGCATCCTGCCGGAAACGGGTCCGCGTGGCAACGACGCATCCGTCACCGGGCGTAATACATTTTTGAGGGCTGGCAATAAATCGAAAGCTGACGCGGGTCATCACGGGGCCAAGGATGTCGTCGCGAAGGCCCCCGCTCGTTCCGTGCGGCTTTATGGCGCGCGCCAGCCAAAGGGAAACGCGTTCGACCCCGCGTTATAAATCAACCACTATGAACCCATTAGGGCGGCCATAACTCGTCGATATCTCGAGGACCGGCAGCTTATTATATCCTGCATATATAATTCGTCCAAGTGCGAGCATCCGTTCTCCGCCGGCGCGTGTTACACGTTGCACACGCCGTTTTCACCGGATCCCAGCGCCGATTCATCGATCCGATCGATCGGCCAGCGATCGATGGACGGTGATCGATGGCCGCGAGCCAGGCTTCTCGTGGCCTATCCATGCTATACACGCGTGTGCCTCGCCCGTGTAATTGGATTTAAAGATACCAGCCGGCGATAAGCTCCACGAATGCCCGATTTCGCAGCCGCGAGGCAACGATTTCAGAGTATTATTTGTATCGAGGAGGAGAAGAGACGAGTACGGTTCTCCATTGTTCCTAGTATCTCTAGTATCTTCCAGATGCGAGAGTAAAGATCTGAGTGTTTGTTGCGCGAATGAAGGACGTCGAGAATGGAATTGGGATTTTGTGGAATTTTGAAAGATCTTTATATATCTGTGATGGGATTCCTGCGATATCAGTTGGTCGCAGGCACCTTCGATGTGGACGGGGTGGTGGATGAAAGGAAGAGGAAGGGATGGTTTCGTTTTGGGCCTACTAGTAGACTCATCGGTAAGGCTACCTAAGTAGTAGGCCCTGCCTTAGGCAGAGACACTGTCGAAACGTTGAGAAATTCTATATATAGGAAACGGAGGACTTTTACGGAGGATTTGCAAGAAAGTTCTCAAACTTCCTTCGAGTAGGAATTCATCTGTTGGCAAGGGTGAGAGTGATGCCGTCATAATACTATAGACACCTTAATCATCCGATAAGGAATTTTTGGAAGTGTGGAAATGTTATGTATAGGAAACGAAGGGTTCACTGAGGACTTTGGAAGAAATCCTCGGACCTCCTTGAACTTGAAAACCATCTAGTGACGAGGGTGACAATGGTGGTCGCTATGTATCTTTATATACGTCTACGTATATTTGCAGTGGGATCTAATTTTAAGGGTAAATTTAACCCTTATCGGGCGCTAGCTTGATTCTCACTAGGTTGTAGCTGGTTTCGGTAAATATGCGAAAGATTTCTGTCCTGTCACCTCTCGCGTGACGTACGATAAGGGTTAATTCTGACGTTTCTACTTGCTGTCAATGTCGATGAGGTATGCTCAACGGTAAAGTCATTTATGAGTCTAAGAGATCTACGAATTCTAATCCCTACGATTACCGTCAGTTGCATATCCCGTCAATTTCGATTCAGCTCCGTGAATGAACAAAATTCTCGCGTAACAAAGGATCAATGTTGCACACGATCCTGGCGCATTTGACGCGGAGCCAGCCCAGCTCCGCGTCGATTCGAAGGATCTCATTCGGTTTTGTCGATTTCGACGCGATAGCAGGTCCATAAATAAACGAAATAATAACGCAACAAAGGATCGACGTCGCACCTCAACTTCCAGCGCGTTACACCCGAAGCGGGTGCACGTCGATCCGAAAGATCCCCTGGAAACAGCGTGGATCGGACTTGGAAAAGCTGCCACGATGTCTCTTTTCTCCCGAACCAGCCTCGTACATCACTCGATTCCCGTTCGATCCCCGTCACGATAAATCTTCGCGTCCTTCCGACGATCAGCGCGGCTGTCGGCGAAGGAATTGGTTATTCGAGCCGTTAGTTTTCGTTGCCTGGCCACGTTGTCGCGAGAAAAAAGGGACCAAGTATCGCGTGAAATTCGATTACGCGGTCCGCGTCGTCGTCGTCGTTGTTCCCGTGCACAGGATAGACGTCGGCAAACGTGCCGGGGGCCACGCTTCCGGCGAAGAAGCTCTTTTGATCAAAACTCGCGCCCCTTATTGCCTCGCGCCGCCGCCACTGCATTATGCAAAACGCCCGCGAATTCGCGATACACGCTTCCCTCGAGGCGCTCGTTACGCGCTACCGATCCGAATTCGTCGTCGAGAAATTCCGATGGTCGTTCCCGGCTTCCTGGGTTTATAGTTCGGATAGTTCGACTACCTTCCTTTCGACGACGGATCGTTAGTCGACGTTCGCGAATTTTGCAATCGTTAAAGGGATCAACGATTACTGAGAATACGAGGTGTTAAAGATGAGTATTTAAGTTTCCGTTAAGGATATCGCGCTATGTGACACTTATAGTCTATGTTATAGACCTCGTCGAGAGGTTTATGCTACTTTCGTGTCCCACTGCTTCCTCGTTCTACTTACCGACGATATTCTCGGAACAAACTGAAAATCGGAATAATTGGAATCTCATTTTTAATAGAAAATAATAATCTTCCTATATTATACACAGGAATGAATAGATCCTATGGATGTTGACACTTGACCGTCAAACGAATTTTACACCGTGCTTAGCTTACTGTTAAATTTGACGCCATTAACGCCATTTTGATGGTTTATTAGGGTAACTCATATATCTTCTTCCCCTCGCTTATATAATTTCTCTCGATACACATTGCGCATAGGTGTGTCTTCAGCCTTCGTATGTTAATAGATTCTATACTCATAAATATCAATAGTATATATAGTAATCTTTTTGTTTCGTGATTTTATCTAACTCCTTACGCAATTTACCATTTTTTGGTCCTACGATATTCGCCTAATTTTGATCATTTTAAACGATCGCGATACTCTAACCAACATGGCTGACGTTTTAATGGATCAAGAGTGACGCGATTTTATCACACCTTGGTATCTCCATCTGTCCAACCCCTGCTGCACCTGTTATTAACTATTGCACGGTGGAATTTTTAAACGAACACTTGCATAAACATCCCCCCCGGCCGCATACTAAAAGCATTCCGGTGTTCGGTCGATGAAAAAGTAAAATGGTGGAGGATGTAAAACATTGCCGGAGCAATCTATACGGTCGTTTTACGCGGAAAAGCGGAGCTGGTCGAAAGGCAAACGTACTCGCGGCGAAACGGTGGCTCCTCTCGACCGCTCTATTCCCACCCTGTTTCTATTTCTCCTCGGTGAGTCTGGTTATGCAACCCGCCGATCGAAAATAGAAGAAGGTGCCGTCATCGTCGACGAGGCGACAACCGAGTGCGACCAGTTGATACGGCTTCTTGGAATTGCAAGGGGAATGAGACGAGCCGAGTTCGCCCCGCGCCTCCTTCGTCCGACCAATTTTTCGCCCGTTGTTCTTGCAACGGCAGATAAAACGAATGAGGGGGATCAAAGATGGAAACGGACAGGAAAATAAAATGGAAGAGGGACCAGGGAGTGGACGATATTAATTCGAAAGAATTTCTCGCGATTTCGAGCCGGTCTCCGTGTGTTTCTTCGTGTCCACGTGATGTATGTAAATGAGGTAGATACGTTTACAAATGTATTCGTAGACGATTGAAGCGTCATGGTTGATCGAGCAATTCGATGAAAGAAAGTTACGGAATATCGAGGATTATTTTTAATTTAGAAATTTGACGATAGCCAGATGAATATTTTAGACGAATAACAGTCACTTCGAGGATTTACTTATTATTTTCTGTGCTAGGAATATGAATAAATGGCAATTGAGCAGGGAGATGTGTTGGAACCTGGATTGAGAACGTTATAGACCGATTAATCTTTTGTAATATATTTTGGAACGTTTGTATATGTTATACAATACGAGTTCTGCCACGAGGCTACGTTGGAAAATACAATAACTATGAATCGGGGAAGAATAAGAACTGACTTCGTACAGTTTTCGGGGGTGCCTATATATTCTTGATTTTTGGAGGGGTTGGTCCACCCAATGTGGAGGCATTGACTCTTAGTCGAGCTAGGAATGAGTAAGATGTTTAGAACTTTAACGTTGGCCTGCCTTTATCAGCTAGGTCCTTTCAGTGACCAAGAGTTCCTTATGTCGGAAAATACAATAATTATGAATCGAAGAAGAATAAGAACTGACTTCTTACAGTTTTCGCGGGTGCCTATATATGCTTAATTTTTGGAGGGGTGAAAATGACCATTGGCCCTTTGTCAAGGAGGGAATGAGTAAGATGTTTTGAACTCTGACGTTGGCCTGCCTTTGTCACCTAGCTCCTTTCAGTGACTAAGAGTCAACGGATCGTTGGTCATCTAACAAATAATTGTGTATATGGACAGCACTGTCATCGAATTTGATAAAAATCTACGAAAAGATCTCGAAAGACGTTCGCCTATAATCCCATCGATATTTGCATCGACTATAATCGTATGAATATTTATCGTAAATGCGAATTCGATTCTTCTTGCTACCGATGAGGAAAATAATGTGGGATATTGGCAAACAGTTCTTCGAAGGATAACTCGAACATGATACACGGAGTACACGTGGAATTACTTGAATTTCGATTATCGCTGGCGATAACAGTAACGGCAACGATAATAGCGACGACAATAACGGTGGAATAGGAGCGGCATTAGCAACGCGTCAAGTGCATTAATTGCAAATCATTCGTCGACCGTCCATGGATGTTGCTTTAAAGCGGTGCATATTAAATCAGAAGCTCCGTTAATTATATCTTTTGCCCAGGTGCATTGTTTTCGCCCGGGATAACGTTACCTCGTTGCATTATTTCTATACAAATTGGCGCAACGATGCTTTGTCCGCGGGACAGTCGGCTGATTGACAGTCGGTCGAAATGTTAATAAGCGTGTACAATGACCAACGACGAGCACGTGCACCCTCCCCGATAATAGAAAATTACCGAGCTCTGTACGCATGCCGATCGATTTTTTCGAGAGTCGAATAAAAGAACCGTGTAAAGATCGTCTCGTTAGGGTGGCACGCGTATGCTAATCAAAGGAGCCCTCGATGACATCGATCCCGCACCGCGTGATCGGTTTCCAAGCTCGGCAGGGAGGGACGAATTCCAGGATTCGCAGATTTCGAGGTTTTACGGCGAATTTCCTCGCAAAAGGCACGGTTCCCGTTGCAGACGGCTTTCAATAATTAGCGATGTATCGATACCGGCGTTAATTATATCCAAGCTTACGTGGACCAATTGCGTGGGCCAGTAATGAATGTTATCAAATATGTCAAATTACCATCTATGAAAATTTGATCAGCAAATTGCCGAACGTTTGACGTTAAATACGCCGTTTTGCAATTTGCAACGTCGCTGTTGCGATCTTGCAGTCAACCATTGCTTCATAAACTTCTATATATTATTAATCAATGATAAAAGAATCGAAAGATTTCGGCTTTCCCTTTGTTTTTACCCATGAATTCTAATTATCCTTCATTTATTACCACAATCCCTCGGACTTTTCGTTCGAGTAAAAGAAGTGTTGTAGATTCAGAGGTTAGAAAACGAACACAGTGCTTCGCGTATTCAGTGAGACAGAAATTTTAATTAGAAATGAGAGATATAATAAGGGATATAAATACAGATCCGTATGTAGCGAAGAATAACGCGGAACTGATCGCTGAGAGTCAAGAAAAAATAAACGCTTGACAGCTGTCAACTGTTTTATATCGGTTCCAAACGTCGGAGACGCTTTAAGACAAAAGTGACAATGTATAACGTTGTCTTTCAGCAAGAAGACAGAAGAAAGATCGGTTCTACTATTTTCTAAATAAAACCTCATCCATAAAATACCCGAACATTGAAAAATGAATGGCACCGAAAGCAGAGATCCAGATCCATTTTCCTAATAACTAAACATCCATCTTCCTGAAAAGATAATTTTAGCTGTAGACAAAAATCAATCTAGGATATAAGATACAGATAAATAATTCATAAAATATAAATTCCTGGAACAAATGTTTATATAAGTATTCGATTAGAATTGAGGGTTCAGGCGAACCGCGTCACGTACCCTCTGGACATTCTCTTAGAAGTAGGGTACAGCTGCGGATGTACCCCTTAGAGGGGTCTGTCAGTCTCTGTAGAAAACCACTGAATGAAACATATACCTTTTCTGAGAAATAAAAGACTTCAACAGATATAATATATAATAAATAATATAATAATAATACCAATATATTATAATATAATAATAATATTTAATGTAAACAAAAATACATATATTTATATTATATTTATTTCTTTTATGTCTTTTATTTCTCAAGGAAGGTATACTCATAAATAAGAGAGGAAAATCCTATTGAATTGTTATAGCCACTACAATTCAATAGAATTTGACTGAAAAGTTCAATTATATTGACATTTTCGACTAATATCGTGGTGAGCTAATAGTTATTTTACTATTAGAACCCACAATCCCAACTCATTCATATATATATATTCTCTGTTGAAGTCTTATTTCTGATGGAAGGTATATATATCGCATTTATTTTGCTATTAGATCCCACAATCCCAATACATCCATACTCGCAGCGCAAGTAGATCGGTATTAAATAGTTATTTTACTATTAGAACCCATAATCCCAACACATTCATAAATATATATTCTCTGTTGAAGTCTTATTTCTGATGGAAGGTATATATATCGCAGTTATTTTACTATTAGAACCCACAATCCCTATACATCCATACCCGCAGCGCAAGTAGATCGGTATTAAATTCGCTATCGTTCCCACGTATCTCTCTCCACCGATCTCTAATCTCCATTCTCTCCGTCAATCCCTGACGGACTCCTCAAAAATGAACTACGACCCGCGGTGCTTTTCCCTCCATCTTCAAACACGCTGGCACACGCACGTACACACACACACACACACTCACGGTGTACGAACTGGTCGCGTCAATTCGCCGATTACGGCTGGCGAACCGGCCCCGCGGCGCATTAATTAATAATCCGCGATTCAGAGGGGCGATCGTTATCGGCGTGTACCAACACTTTTCCGCTGGCGCGGTCGTTGCAGCGGCACGCCGCGTTTTGAGATATCGTAACGCCTAGCTGATAAATAAATTCGCCGCGGCCGCGAGCGTATCTCAGCGCCGTGGTAGCAGCGTGTTTCGCTCGTTACCGGTTTTTCCCGCTAACGAAACTTCCACCGGCCAGCGCTCCCTGCAACACGCGAGGCGTATTTTTTCCACGCGTTCGACGTGCCACGCCAGCGTTAACCGTACCTTTCCCTTACGAATGATGCTGCTACCGTGATAAAATGTTCCCGCGATAAGATCCCTACGTGCTAGTACGGCTCGCCGGGCGAATTAAATAATCGCGTTTTAGCTGTCGTTTAGCGTAACGCGTCGAATGTTTCACTCAGCTGCGCGTTACTTATTTCTATTTTTCACTCACTTTACGATTTCTCTTTTCCTCTATTTTCTATTTCTCCTGTAATCTGTCCGATGTTTATTGCAGGATACGGGGCAAATCCGCTTTAATCCGTGTCGCCGTGGAATATTTTCGATAATTTCGAATTAATATCTCCTTCCGAAGCGGAATTTTCAAGGATCCGATATCGTCGATGCAACACTCGTCGGATTTTATCTTTCGGATTTCCCGAGCTCTCCAATGTAACCCGTTACGCGTGAATTTACACGTAAATTGTCGCATTTCGTTTTATTTTTCAATTTCGTTTACCTCTTTCACCTAATTCTGCATTTTTTGATTATAAGTTTATGGCGTGGTACCATTAAATTCTTCTCCGAATTCTGAACATCTTGTCACGATATTTAACCATATAGCACACGTCCGATTTCACCCCTCGAACTTGGCAGGGATAAAGTTTCTACCACGAAGAGAGCAAACGAAGGAGCAGAGATCAGCGAATCTCGATGCATCGCTGGGGATGAAAAATTCATCGATTTTAAATGCACCGTGTATCGAACTCGTCCCTCGAAATTACGATTTTTGTTCCGGGCTTGGCTGGTTGGCGGAACGAAGGGGAACACGGACCCGTTCGATTCGATTCGCAAACCGAGGCGGTCGTAATGGCTGGCGAAGCGGCGAGCAAATTTGTCGCGCGACATCCATTGCGTTTCTGCCGGTGTTCGATTCTTTCAACGTCCGTGTCGATGGAACAAGACGCGGGACGGGGTGCACGTAACTCCGCGTGGTTGGAAAACCAATGTTTACCGGCCGGAGAAATTAAACTGAAGCTTGTGTCAATATCGTTGTCGGCTTTCGTCGCAGTTTCCGGCCCGTTCGCACCTGTGTCACCTTTTTCCGTGCCGTCGCGTGATCGTTTTGGCCAATTCCAGGGGAAAAATTATTCGCCTAACTCGCGCTTTTTCTCAAGAATCCTCTGAGAAATATCCTCAACGACGTTTTGATTTCTCTTTTTCCTATCTTTTATTCCTATTCCCTCCTTTTTTAAATTTTTTAACATTTTTTGGAGATAACTGCATTATTGGGGTACCAAATTTTTATTGGTGCACTGTATTCGTAAAAGTAGCGATACGATATTATAATTATATTTCTTAGAAAATAGTATAATATTTCCCGACATTTTCAATTAATACCGTGCTCGATGAACATCGCGTAAGTAACCTGGTAAAATGGCACGGGGGTGCCCCGTCATTAAGTACGATATTCAGAAATCGACGCACAAACGGTATTTTCGTTGGTATTTCAACGGAGCACGGTCCCGGCGAAACGGTAATTCTCTCTAATTACCATTTCATTTTATCGATCAGTCGTCTGATCCTAGCCGGTTGACTGAGAAAGCAAAGCAGGCAGAGAAATAGAAAGCCGGGTGCGCTTAATGGAAGGAGAAAAATGCGAGAGAGGATCAAACCCGAGCGCGTCCATTTCGCGGCGGTTAGAGGAGTCCATTGAAGGGGACATTTCTATGCGCGTGCATTCACGTTCCGATTGACGATTTTCGTTTTGATCCGGAGGCAGAGAGAAGACCTTCCACCGGACTTTTCGGGGCTCCTTCTTCGTTTCTTTCCGTCCATTTCCATCGGGGCTTGCCCGATTATCGGCCACCCGCCACCTTTGTGCGCGTCCAACGATCGGAGCACAATGGCCGCCACAATGCCACTGCATCGAGCCGTAAAACCATAGACTTCTCAAAGTCGTGAAACGACCCGAGACTTATCTACCTATACCAGCGAATAGTATCGCGCGTGCTACGCGTCGAACGAGCTGTTTAATTCTCTCGTCTCGAGAAACGTTTGGAGAACGAATAAAAATAGGGGTAGTTTCTTTGGCAAAGAATCATTGGCAGTTTGTAATTTTTGTCGTTTCGCCGAGGTTTCGACGAGAGGAAAAATATTCTCCTAGTTAGTGGAGTCTGCGTAAATTCACGTGGAATTCTGCGGGAAATAGAAGCTTTCCATAATTCTTGTCGCATCGTGTGGTATTGCAGTTTCACAGTGGTAAATCTTTTGACAGGAGTTTGACTAAACGATTCGTAAATCAATGGTAGATAATTTCTAACCTGGCTCATCGAGCAATTATCTTAAACTTGAACTCGAACTTGAACTTAAACTTGAACGTGCAATGCTAGATACGATCCTACCGATGTCTGTCAACTATTGACAAATATTGACTCGAACTTGAAATCGAAACTTGGAAATTGTCCACGAATCCTTCCACTTTCATTTCCTCTGTACACAAAAATTCATATTTTTATAACTCGAACGTTTTAACCCCTTACACTACCCTGAAACATGGAAAAAGCGGTGCTAAACCCGTGCACACGAATAGCTGAGGAAGAGCCGAATTTTGAAGACCGAGTGTCGGAATTTGAAACACGATATCTTACGACTGAGAGATAGCCACGAGCCCATTCAAGATATTCATACTTGGTCCGAGATTAAAACCACGAGTCAGACTCGTGATATTCATGTTTGACCCGAAACGTCGATCACGAGTCGTACTCGTGATATTTATGTTTGACCCGAAATGTCGATCACGAGTCAGACTCGTTATATCCACGTTTAGCCCAAAATTTTCATCGGTTAGTTAGACTCGTGAAAATAGCGCAAGGAGTTAACTTCCACTCGTAGAACGCGTTGACAAATTTTATCTAGCGATTCTCGTATCCAAACCGTCCCGGAATTTCGATCAGCGCATTTTCCAGGTGCCATCCGCGTTTGGCGTTTCAATCATGGACGGAAAATCGGGATTCGTCATCTCGAAACTACGTTGCCACTCTTTACGCGCGGAAACGCGGCGATGGCGCGAGAAAGAAGTCGATTAACAGGAAGGAATAAATTCGTTTAACGAATCGAGCTGAAGAAGAAACGGCTCGCCGGCTTTCAATTCCCCCGCGACTCGAGCGGCACAAAGCCGCGGAATTGGTGACGAATTACGCTTCGAATATTCGTTTCACGCCAGTTTTTCCCGCCTCTCGGCGCGGCTTTCTCCTCTCGTGCACGCGTACACGCGCGTCCTCACGGATAACACACGTGTCCGCGCGTAAACCGACGCGAACAGGGGAGAATGCGAGGAAGAGGAATTCCGCGCGACAAAAATGTGTTCCCGCGCGTATCGAACGGCGCTCAAGAGGTCAAAAGGTTGGACAAAGAGATTCGCGAGCTGGCGCGGAACAAAAGGACGTCGGGGAAAACGCGGGTCGCGGGAAATAATTTAAAGCGATTAAAAACCGGGCCCAAATCGCGATACCCCTCTCCGCGAATTTTAATTCCTCGCTTTCGCGCCATTCTTCCTTTCGTTCAGGATATTTGCAAGTACCTACACCGAATAAAGAATTATTTGGTACGCAGGGATGTTCGACAGGATGAATATTTTTGTGAAATCTCGGTATACGCGCTCTACGTGGCTTCGTAATTTGGAAAATAATTTAGAACGGTGATCGAACGAGGTTTTTGCGTGTACTGTATTTTTCAGAACATCCGAGCGCGCGTTTAAATATTTTTCATCGACAAACGCGTGTTTTCCAAATGTTTTCGCGTAGTAATTTATTCAGCTTCTTTAATGGATTATATTTTATTCCCGGCACTTTTCAAATATTTAGAACGGCGAGCATATTTTTCGAGTGCGTACCGAATCGATAAAAATTGGAGCTCGAAAATCACGCGTTGTTTAGTTTCAACGCTTTTCGCAAGAATTCGCAACCTCCTGACGGAGGGCGCATCCAGTGGCAAATTTCAAATAACTCGCATGATTTTTCAAATACTATTCTACAGCGTGAAGATATCCCGCGAAGAATAACACGGTATTCGCTGAGAAATTATAATCTGTCGAAAAATAACGAGGGATTAACCCTTTGCACTAGAGGGGCGACTCTTGGTCGCCATTTAATCGGATTCTGAAGATCGTTGCTAATTAATACAGCGATCATATAACAACACGTCGTCATTTCGTGGTATTATTTAGTATTACGTTATCCTGTTCTACTTAATTTTATTTTTTCCGTGTTACTTGGTGTATAGCGTTGTATCTTTTATTGTCTGCTGTATACCTTTTCCCATTTGGTGCGTGCATATTCTATATCACATTACTAAAAAGAGCTTTGCCCATGAGTTTCAATAAATAAATATCTCGAATTTAAAATTGCCCAACGACGCGTGGAATATCGAGGTAAAATAATACTTATTGTTAATTTGCACTTCTTATTTACTGTTTTGAAAATATCGTCGACTTCATGGCAGAAAGTCTTCGAATTACAATGTTTCTGTACCGAAAATGGTTAACTCTCGTGCGATCGCGTCCCCCGTGTTTCGAGAAGTTTCAGGGAAAATTCGCGCGACTCTCGTGCTTCAGTCTCGCGAAGCGGCATCGGCGAAAACAGCGGGGTTGGATCGTGTAAAAATTTCGATCGGTGGCGAAGAGGAGATCCGGCGTTTGGAGCGGCGCAGCCGGTGTGAGCGCTTACGCGCCGCTCTCTCCTCGGTAGTACGCGTCGCCGCGCGCGTAGTACGGTCCGTCCGGAGCGGAGAGCAGCAGCGTGTGCTGGCGGTTGAATATAGCGTCGCGGATGGGTCGATAACGCGCAACTCTCTCGCTCATCGCGGAGTCGCCGATGCCACGCTGTAGCGCTCCTAAGCCGAGCTTTCCTCTCATTCCGTCGTAAGCCCGCACTCTGGCACATCCATCCGCCGCCGCCACCTGCACCGACCAGTCGACCGACCCGCCGCCGACCACCACCATTACCCCCGCTATTATCGCTACCACCGGCGCGCGATATTCCGCCTGCCAGCGGCACCATCGCCGACACGGCCACCAGCAACGCCGGCTGTGTCACCTCTCGCGACCCGCGTCGCTCTCTTCGCCCAACGACGTCCTCGTTCTCGTCCTCGTCCTCGTCCTCGTCCTCGTCGTCGTCGTCGTCGTCGTCGTCGTTGTCGTCGTCGTCGAATCGCCGTGCCAAAAGGTGGCCCGGGTGCATCGTTGCCAGTTCGAGTGATCTCGCAAAGTGAACGAGTGTACGCGAGATCGATGGATGTTTCTTTTCTCGTTCGAGAGTGTCAGTTCGAGAGTGATAGTTCTCTGTCGAGGAGGATCGGAGGTTAGCCCCGTTGGAGGCATACTCGAGTCAACGAGGAAGAGTGCGCGCGTGTCCAGGTGTCGGTGAAGAGACGCCGGCCGTGAGGCGAGTCGCGGGGATTCGATCATCGCGCTTTTCTTACGAGGTCGACGACGCGTGCCTGGCGCACGCGAGACGCCGCCAGGTGATTAACAGGTTGTTGTCGCAGAGCCCCTTTGTCGTCGCGCGTCGCTTCCGGAGGCCGGGGATACTTTCTGCCGGCCGGTCTCTCTCCTCGTGGTGTCTCGGCGCGGTCCCAATTGCGCGAGCTTTCGAAAGGAAGGGAAAGAAGCGGCGTCGTGGCGCTGGTCCGACAGTCGTCGGCGGAGAGAAGAGACAGGAGACACGGCGGATTCGCGGGTGTGATCGATCGCGATCGCGAATGGAGCAGTGATCTCGCGGGTGCCGGTCGACGAATGAGCTTCGTGTTCGTATCGGGACGCTCCGCGGTGTGGTCGCTGATGAACGGATTGCAGAAGCCGAAGAGGGCGACGATGACGATGACGATATGTCCGAGAGAGGAGCGCCGCGCTCGCGGATCGTGGACGAGCGGAACGACACGGAGTGAAAGTGATCGCTAACCGATCGACGCGACCATGCTAGTGAACCCGCGTTCGATCCTCAGAGCCCGATCGATCCCTCTCTGATCCGTCACGCGCGATCCGTTCTTGCTGGATAGAGCTTCGAGTTGCAGCGTTCGCACAGAGGCTCGGATAGTTTCGGTCCTCGCGAGTGCGTCGTGATGTATCAGTGGTGACGAGCCGATGAAGGATTCGCTGGTGTGCTTTCTACGATGCTACCACGGTGTACCATTCGCGACGAGACGACGGCTACCAGTCCCACCGGCTGGTCACGGACATCGACTCGGAACCGATCTTAAGTCGATACCGTTCCTCCAGTGTTCGCCGCGGTACAACAGAGGATAGTTGGCAAGTGGACGCGTGGTTAGACTCGAGAGGAAGAGAGGAATCAGTGGTGTCCAGGTACGAGGCGTGGAACGAAACAGTTTCTACGCCCCCAGTCCCGCGTGTCGCGCGTGTCCATCCGATCGTATCCGATCCGATCCGATTCGCGCTTGAAGAGAGTGCGTCATTTTCTATCGTCGTCGAGGTGGTCGATTATCCGAATTCGCGCGGAATCTCGACGGATACGAATGTTGGAGCCGGCGTACGCGTACGGTCGATGGTCGAGCGTCGGTTTTACGAGTGTTCGGGAACGTTAATGCCCGTGGTCGGGTGGCAATTAAAGACGCCGCTGCGGCCGTCAGCTGCGTGTGCCGGTGCGGGCCCAACAGATGTTCCCCCGGCTGCAAGATTCCGGGCCGACGAGCGTGTTGTTCCAGCGTGCGCGGATCGTGCGAGCGCCGTGAGCGCGCCGCTGGTCCGCTAACGATAACGAGTGTCATTTGCAAGCCGGCTGATCGCGCGATCACTGTCGTCGGTACAGTTTGTGGCGCAGTTAAATCACCAAGCCGCGAAACATTAGTGCCCCACGGGAAAATGAGGAGATCCTCTTCGTTTTTCATCTCAAGGTAGGACACAGCCATCTTCGTACCTTTATTTTTATCCGCTGTCTTTTATCCCCTCGGAATCTGCTATTTCGCCGGCGTCCATCGTCCGACCAAACTTTCTTCCCCCCTGCCCCCCCCCCCCCCCCCCCCGACGTCCTTTTACACCGGCGTCCTCCCGAAATGATAAATTTCTCCCTTTGGGTGCCAACCTATCTGCCACGTACGTAGCACCTCGCGTGAATTTTAATGGCACCCCTTCCTCGGGGTCTCCATAGGGATAATCTCACGCGTCCGTGCCGAACTCGCGCGAGAAACGAGCATCTCGTCGGACGTCCGTCGAAAAGCCTCCACGACCACTCGCGATGTGCAGGAATTCGCATCGGTGGCTGGATTTTATTGTGCTTTAAGCGAGTGTTTATTACACGCGCGGCCAGTGCCGGCAACGACGAGTTTATCGCCCGGTGCTTGCGTCCATCTTCAAACGCGCCAACTTCCCGCTCGCGACGTGTTTTCCCAGTTTTATTCACCTCCTGTATTTTTCTCCTCTATTTGCTCTCGCAAAGGATATTGTTCGGAGGTGTATCTTGTCTAGTGTACTAAATACCTCGTGTCGAAAATATTTTCCATCCGAAAATTTCCAAGTGCTTTAAAAAACTTCACCGACTCACGGAGCAGTCAACTACCCTGCAACTTTTCCCGAGACTACCATAGATCGCGTGTACCCCATATAATATATACGGAGTATCGAATTTTTATACGCAATTTAATACACGGGGTAGCGATACCTAAATCGAATATCGGACAATTCTAAAAACAATTCTCTAAACACGAATGTAGTATCGCGAATTTTCCACCGTGCATACGTAGCTTTACGAAGAAGCAAAACCAAGCAAACACGCGATCCTCTGTGCACTACGTCTCGACTACACGTAATCTGCCTCGTACGTACCCTTGCACCCTTATTTAAAGTCAAAACTCTCATTTCATACACAAACTTTCTTTCTCAATCACTCGACCCAGTCATAAATATCTCATCCATTCGCACGCACACCAGGCATCGACCCAAACGCCTAAGAAACCGATGTCACTGTTTATTATTCCCTTGCTAGAGTCCTTCGCTACTCGCAACCCCCACATATCTATTTCCCCTAAAAGCTTGATTTTTGTAATATCTTATTTTCAGCGCGCATATTTAATCGTCGCACAGTTATAATTTATTAATAAATTACAATCACCGTCGATCCCTGTAAGAATGATTTATATCTCCCACGCAGTCTCTTCTTCGTGTGAAATATTAAAAAAAAAAACTCGAAAGTCCAGCGAACCCTGCAATCGATAAACCCACCCTCTCTTCTCCCTTTCCTGTTTTCCCTTTCTAATCTCCCTCGACCTTCGCTTTCTCCCACGTCGAAAAAAGGCTGTCGAACCTCTGCGGCGTTTCCAAATTTAACGGGCCGATGATAAAACGTCCCCTCGTCTCTCTCTCACACACTCTCTCTCTCTATCCCGCGAGAAGCAATTCTAAAATCCCTGTCACTGGTAAATCGATTTACGAGGGCGAACGCGTCGTAACAACGGGCCAATTCATCTTGGCGCCCACGTATCGCGAGGAACGCGTGATTTTTTCCCCGCGTCTCGAACCCTGTCCGTCAAAGAAGCTAAATGTCCACTTCGGCGGCGCGCCATGTGATTAATGCCGCCACGTCCGTCGTTCCGTTTCGGACGCTTTTCTTCTTACGCAACCCGTGGAATGCGGACGCCGCGGAACGCAATGCCCGCGAACACCAGGGCCGGGAATTTCTTCTGGTCCTGTAATTAGCTGCCACGACGAGCCCGCTCGAGACGAAGTTCCGTGACAAGGCTGCAGTCGCGGCCACGCTTTGTCCCCTTAACCGCGAAAAGTGCCGTCGAATTATTGCGTTTCGACGATTCGCTTAACTTTCGTCCCTCGTTTCTTTTCTTCTCGTGTTTCACCTCTTTTATTTCTTCTCCTCTTTCACTTCTCGTCTCTCTCTTCTCTCTTCCCGTTTTATTTCCGCCGAGTTCCAGGGTGAATTATGGGGTGTCGCGGAACGGAGACGTGCGAATCTGTGGAGACAGGTGGAGAGATATTCGAGAATCGTGGCAAGTGTAAAGGAATAAGCTTCTCTCTTCTTTTTTATTTTTCTTTTTTTTTTTAGTTTTTAGTTTTTTGTGGGGATCTTTTACTTCTTCTTTTTCTTCTTTTTTCTTAGGGATGTTTCGATAGATCTCGATCTATCCAGCCTGTTTGTTTTACGAGATCTACGATATTGCGATGGAATTGTATTTTGATTGAGACGAAATTTTGCGGGATTTTTTGTTTAATATATCGACGACGTAGGCGTTTCATGGGAATGAGATTTCTCGGAATAAAATACGGGAGTGGAACGGTATTTGTTGTAAACGGTGAAGCATAAAATAGTAGGCCTGTCAAAAAATTGAATGCGAGAAGAACATACGCGAACGTAAATTTCGCTATGATTTATTCAGCTCCTTTCGCAAGGATACTAATAGCGAAATGGGGTGAATCTGAAAAATCCGGAGTTTACTAAAAGCTTTAAGAATTATTAACCCGATCGTAATCTGGAACTATAAAATATACATCTATCCGATACCGTTTCAAAATTAAAATTAAAACCTCTTTCCATCCTCTATCGAACACTCGTATTTCAAAGCCTCGCTCTTTGGAAGAAGAGGACTTTTCTTCCAAACATGTCATGCCAGTGTTGTCACAGGTGATCAGTATCCCATCAAAATTTCACGCAATTGTAATCGAAATATCCCAAGAACTTTGTTCACTTGTAAACCCTCTCGAAATCTCGAAGCCCTCTTCTCAAAGTCCCAAATTTTATCTCTCACCTAACCCTTAACCCTTACCCCGATGAAACACCTGAGCCTTTCGAATTCCCATTCCGGTCTTCACATCCAGCCGAATCTATTCACCTGTGTTAAAAAAGAACAAAAGAAGAGAAAGGGAGAATAGTCGTATCTTCCGTTCGCATAATACCACGAAATAAAGGAACCAGGAAGCTCGAAGCTCGGATATTCTCGTTAAACGATCCAACTTTTATCGCCGTTCTTTTTTAACCCGAACGTAGAAGAAGCTATAAATCGTTCGGTTTACTCGACTCGGGCTTTACGACCTACATTTTCGTTCGGACAGCGCAGGGTGCGCACGGGGGTGCGCCAAGAACACCAGGCGAGATCCGTAACGGCCGTGGATGGTGGAAATTTCGCCAAGGCCGAGGGTAATTTGGCCTTGGTAAACGAGCAAGGTACGGGAACGGGTTCGACCCTTTGCAGAGCGATCGCTCGCCCCCGATGGACACCGCGAAAACAACGGGGAACACCTCGGCCGGGCCCGGTGGCCACTTTGAAAGCGGATGCACGCGGTGACAAGCGACGCTTTGGTTACTTTAAACGGACGCGATCAAAGAAACAGGTGCCACGTCTAGAACGCCTCGGCGACCATGTCTCTTCGTCTGTTTTGGCTGGTCTGAAAAGCTTCTTCGTGGAACCGGTCTCGCGGCAAAACGGGATACTCCGTGTATTTTCGATGTCCCGTGGATATACTCGGTGTCGCGAAACGCGTTACAGTCTTCGGATATTTTTGTTTCTTCGTCCATCGACGAACGAAGTTTCAGGATTCTGTCTGGAGATTCGGGGTGTTTGATTTCGGGGGATGTCTTCGGAATGAGGGTGAACGCGTTGGTAGGGGGTTGGGGATGTTTAGAACTGTGCAGATTTGTGGGAGATGCATGGTTGTGCGAAGGGAATTGTCATTGGAGTTGTCTAAACTATTTAATTGTCTCAGTGTCGATGTATTCCGTGGATTTCATAGAAATTTGGTTATGCTAGACGACTGAATTTGTAATTTGAAAATTAAAAAAAGGAAAATTCCAAACCTTTGATTCTTCGAGTCCACGTCACTTGTGATATTTCGTATTCTTCGGTGTCAATGTATTTGGAGACTTTCATAGAAATTTGGTTCTAATGGATTATTGAATTTGTAATTCCAAGCCTTCGATTTTTCGAGTCCATGTTATTTTTCGTATTTCGTATTCCTGTTGAAGTAGTTCTTTAAAAGGTAGAAGTTTCGAAATTGTTTAATATTTTGACGCGTTGCACGGTATGTTCCATTAACCCATTTACAGTTTTTGATTGAAATTAAGTGTAACAAACTCTTATGTATATTTCATCCAAAAATTCTATATATTTCTATATATCTTTATAAATAAACTTGTAATAGATAAGTAACAGTTATCACGTGCGGATTATTCCACTTAATGATGCAAATGGGTTAACCCTTTGCACTCGAGAGGCACCCTTCGGTCGCCATTTGAAAATTTCAAAGCTCGATATTAATTAATATATCAAATTTAAAATAATATAACAGTAGGCAAGGTATCGAAATTAAATAATTCTACGTGTTAATTATTGCACGATTTATTATTTACTGCTGAAAAGAATATCATCATCTAGAAAATTTTTGAACCCCTACTCTTCTTTAGCCAGAAAATCGTCGAGACCAAAGGATTAAAAAGGTACGGAGGATATTCGAGACTTGAGAATATTATAAATTAATTCCTTAATAGAAGATATAGATATACAGGGTAAAATTCGAAGAGCATTTTTCGGGCACAAATCGCAAATCGTTTAAGGATACCCGATTCTAGATAATGCAGGTAGCCATTACGCGAGGCGGTGTTCGAAAGAAGAATACCTAGTGTCGAGAGGAATATATTATGTTTCGGTAACTCTATTCCACTATCTAAAATAACCGTAGGAAACATCGATAGTACCGTAAAACATCGTAGAAAATGGTAACTGTGGTCCATTCCGTGTCCAAAATCAATTGACCGCTCAAGGCCAGTACTCCCACCGCAAATGACGTCACAAGTGACCCTTTCCAGGATATACCGAATATTCCGAACACACTAACGCAACTCCGATATGATACGATTCGTCCCGAAAAATTCTATCGTCCAATTTACATACGTTTCCCGTCTTAAAGCGGACAAAAGTTCGATAGCGTTAGATCGTCCTATAAGCGATGCGAATATTTTTCCATGTTTTAAACCCGGCACAACAATCACGAGCCATTGAAACGCTTTCCATTATTTTCCACAATAGGTTCCCATTCGTATGCTAAATCCGCGATTTCCCGGTTTAATCAATGTTCCTCCGCCATGTTTTTCGTGTAGCTTTTTGACAACGTGTCGAACCATCTCTGGCTATGCTAACAGTGCTTACGAACCGATGGGATACTTGTTTCATCCGGAAGACATGTCTCACACCTGGAACCTTTCAATTCCTCGATATACGTATATTCAGATATCCTCTATTTTTTAATATATTCTTCTCTGTGAGATAAATTGTACCGCGTGTGTCGTATAATTTACAGGGAATAATTTCGATTTATATTCGCGAGATCCATGACAGATCAAATTTAATAAGTCATGCGAGCTAACTCCGAATTCGATGACGAAACGAATGTCAACTTAAACACTGACGTGCTGATGCCTCGAAATCGCTATTTTTCCAACACTCGTGATTACCTCAGAATTTTTGTCAAGATTGGAGAGCAATGGACCCAGTTCCACGGGTATTTTCGAAAATCCATGTGCCACCGGTGGCGTTGTAAATTCTCGCGGGTCCACGGACGCGTGCTAGTCGCTCACGCTCAGCTGTGCCAGCGCGAAAATCAATCAAAATCGGGACGTCATCGCGGAACGTCGGGCATGCGAATTCGCACGCGTGCGCGTGGCGCTCCGCTCCACTACGCTCTACTCCGCTCCACTCCGCTCGACTCGCGTCGCGGTCGCGCCGCGCGAGCCATCGGCCGCTTCGATTTTGCGTTCGCCGCCAGATTTTCGTAATAACGTCACGTACGTAACCGTCGACCACGTCGCCCGATGGATCAAAGGAGGAAGCTGGCTCCCAGCGATTCGTGCTTTTAATTTAGCTCACGAACCATTTGGCCCCCGGCTGCCGCCGCGAACGTGTCCGGGTTATCCTTATACAGAAATAACAAGGGACTTGAAATTTCCAGCCTAGTTTTTCCAACCAACCCCGTCTCTCGCGTCCGGCATCCGTCGTCGAGGGTAGTTGGGGTGGTTCGGTGGTCGGTGCTGGATTCGCGACATTCGCTCCCGTGGTTATCGTTGCATTACGTTCGCGAGGGATTTTAGCAACCCGTGAACGAAATCGAAAAAATGCAAAGGGTGCGCTTTCTATATCCTTCGCGAATTTTTCGGGTGTCCAAATTTTTCTCCGCGATTTTCGCGAGTCGGTTCTACCCTTGTGAATCGAACCCTATTAAAAAATTTTGTTTAGAGCAAACACTGAGTAATATAGTTTCCTTAAAACGCGGTTTAGATTTTTCTCTGTGATTTTCGCGAATCGGTTTTACTCTTGTGAACGAAACCCTATTGGAAAATTTTCTTTAGAGCAAAAATTAGTCTTGTATAGACAATATATGATTAAGCTGAGCAATACAGTTTTCTTAGGACGTGATTTAGATTTTTCTCTGTGATTTTCGCGACTCGGTTCTATCCTTGTAAATTGAACCCTTTTGAAAAATTAATTTTAGAGCAAAAATTAGTCTTGTATAGAGAATATATGACTGAACTGAGCAATATAGCTTCCTTAGGACGCGGTTTAGATTTTTCTCTGTGATTTTCGCGACTCGGTTCTACCCTTGTGAATCGAACCCTGTTGAAAAATTTAGTTTAGAGCAAAAATCAATCTCGTACATGTAATCTGTGATTGCAACGAACAATATACTTTCCTTCGGACGCGGTTTGTAATTAGGGGTCCGCTCATCATCTTCGATTCTCAAGTCGTTTAGTAGCTTATGAGAATTTCGACCCTAACCATATACCTTCCCCGATTAATAAAGAACAAGTGAAAAATAAAGTGTTGTAGGAAAAAAGCTAAATACTAAAATAAACTGTACATCCTAGCAACGTGGGGCCGATCCCATCCCCTGTGTTTTGCCTTTTGCTAGCGCGTGTCATTTGTCTCCCGTTTTCCGGAGACGTCTTCTGACCTGTGTGACCCTAAACAGTCAGGCCAGTTTTAACCCTTCGCCCCTTTAACTCTTTAAAGGGCTGTCGCCGCAAAGTCTCTTCTCTAGAACCAAACGACGTGTCAAAGATGGAAACATTACGATCATGCAATCTTTAGCATTCGGTCTTTTGACGCAAATCTTTTGAAGAAAAGAAGAAGAGGAAACACTGACCATCGCAATAGAGCTTGCAGTTCTTTGCGAAGAGAGCTAAGAGAAACGGTAGCACTTGTCTTAATTGTTTACTCAACTTTTGTGTTTGCTGACTATAGTCACCCGTCGTTGCGTAGTTGGCGTCTCGAAAGGATTAACAAACATCTATACAGTTTTTCCATCGTTTCCACTGGCTACTATTTCTTTGCATTATGTCCCCTTAACATAAAACGTCCGATTAACTCGCGAATAATGGAAAATAATTTCGCCGACGTTTCTAGAAGACGAACCTCGGCGTGAAAGAGGTTCGTTTCCAAGTTGGAGGAAAGTTGGGAAAAGCGACGCGAGCGTCGGTCGGCCAGACAGCTGTCAGACGCGTCCGGCGGCAAAAACGTGGCGAAAAAGTACAACGCATGCCGATGACAGTTTCGACGTTTCCGCAAAGCGTCCGAGGGCAACGTTAAAGGTTCGAGCCGCAGCGTCGAACCAGACCCGAACATCGGGTAATCGATCGTTGCTCGCTGGTTCACGGCTTTGCCGGCCATTGTTTTTCCCAGCAGGACAATACCTCTGTCGTTACGACCTACCCTCGATCGTTTTCCAGCACTGTAAATATCTCGGATATTTATTCTCGATTCCCCATTTTCTTCCAGCATCTTGGGAATTTTTTACCTTAGTCGTATACCGCTTCGATCATGGGATCAATTTGATAATAAAGTACGACTCGCGAACTGTATTCACGTTTCAAGGCGATAGATTCGTTTATATCCTTCCTGCTGTATGAAATTTCAATTTTGTTTATCGTAATCGACGAGATATTCAGGTTTCTTCGACTCAATCGATGATTTAAGGAATTAAAAATAGATTTTCTTGTTACCAGGCTAACGAAACCTCGAAACCAGATATAGTTGCAAATTGTGCTCAACACCATTGCATAAAGGAGAATGCTGTCATACTCTAAAGGATTATTCAAGTTTGGAAAATAAATAATAGTTAAAATGTGAAAAATATATAGTGTAAGGGAGGTACTAACCCTTTGCACTCGAGAGGTGACTCTCAGTCACCGTTTAATCAGATTCTAAAGATCAATGTTAATTAATATATCAAATTTAAAATTACCCAACGATGCGTGGAATGTCGAAGAAAAATAATTCTACGTCTTAATTTGCAAATGATTTCTCATTTACCATTTTAAAAATATCGTCGACTCTATGACAGAAAGTCTTCGAATTACTATTTTTCTGTAACGAAGATGTCGAGTGCAAAGGGTTAATTTCGAATACCAGAATATAGGTATATATTATATACACGTCGAAATGGATATTGAAATAAATTTTTCAATCGTTGGATTAACCATTTGGTTAACACTAGAACTACCAACCCAGTCAAAATGACTGGCTCCAGAATTTTCCTTTTTACAATCACCGAACACATACACCAATAAAATTGGTATCAACTCGTATTAAAGAAGAACTGTAATCCATATATTCACTCATATTCATCGTACCGCTGAAATTACTATAATCTATGCACGTTATAGTTAGGTACCCATTAAAGATCGGTAGTTCTAGTGTTAACCCCTTGCACTCGAGACGTGACTCTCAGTCACCGTTTAATCAGATTCTAAAGATCGACGTTAATTAATATATGAAATTTAAAATTACCCAACGATGCGTGGAATGTCGAAGAAAAATAATTCTACGTCTTAATTTGCACATGATTTCTCATTTACCATTTTAAAAATATCGTCCACTCTATGACAGAAAGTCTTCGAATTACTATTTTTCTGTAACGAAGATGTCGAGTGCAAAGGGTTAATTTCGAATACCAGAATATAGGTATATATTATATACACGTCGAAATGGATATTGAAATAAATTTTTCAATCGTTGGATTAACCATTTGGTTAACACTGGAACTACCAACCCAGTCAAAATGACTGGCTCCAGAATTTTCCTTTTTACAATCACCGAACACATACACCAATAAAATTGGTATCAACTCGTATTAAGGAAGAACTGTAATCCATATATTCACTCATATTCATCGTACCGCTGAAATTACTATAATCTATGCACGTTATAGTTAGGTACCCATTAAAGATCGGTAGTTCTAGTGTTAACCCTTTGCACTCGAGACGTGATTCTCAGTCACCGTTTAATCAGATTCTAAAGATCGACGTTAATTAATATATCAAATTTATAATTATCTAACGATGCGTGGAATGTCGAAGAAAAATAATTCTACGTCTTAATTTGCACATGATTTTTCATTTACCATTTTAAAAATATCGTCCACTCTATGACAGAAAGTCTTCGAATTACTATTTTTCTGTAACGAAAAAGTCGTCGAATGCAAAGGGCTAATATTCAACAAGAACTAGCCGCTAATACTCTTTCCTAAGAACTGTCTCTCAATAACTCCTCTCAACGCACTGTCTATGAACTGTCTGAGCACTGTCTTGGAACTGTCTGTCAACTGCCTCGTACGCTTCGCGACCTGCCCTTTTAAGGATGGGCCTCCTTTGTTCATTGATCGCGGATCAAGAAGATCGCTGCTTCGATTTGAGACCAGGGTTATCATTGCTACGTACTCCTCACTCACGCCTTCTTATCGGTACCTGGAGCTCGCTTAATCTTATATATTCTTGCAATAGTAATATTTAAGAATACCTTATATGAATATAATACCAAATGCGAATTTAAAAAGTGCATATATGTATCGTATAAAATGTTTCTGGATCACCAAAGAAGTTCGAGCCCTGGATGTGTTAACCCTTTGCACTCTTTGGATTTTTTGGCTAGAGAAGAGTAGAAATTCAAAGATTCTCTACTAAAAAGCTGACGATACCTTTTTGATCAATGAATAAAGAATTGTATAATAATAGAATTGTAGAATTATTTGACTTGGATACTTCGCACACTGTTACGTTGCATTAAATTTGATATATTAATTAATATCGATCTTGCAAATTTTATGAAATGGTGACTGAAGCTCACCTCTCGAGTGTAAAGTATTAATTCGGTATCTGATATATTCCAATTTGATACTCGGACAGGATCTTCGACGTCTTAAAGGGAATATCTGTTATCTCGAGTATTTTAAATTTAATAGCCTCGCCTAGTTACCGGTTGGTATTATTACTATATAATTGGAAGCTTATTTGTTACTTGGTAATAACTGTTCGGAAGAACAAAATGCTTTGGCTAACTTAACAAGTGCGCGGAAAGTTTCGTAGCCTAGGGGATAGTAAAGGAATATTGTGCCATGAATAAACCGCCGTGAGAGGAGCAAGGAAGAGCGAGTATAATTAAAAGCGTTCAAATTGTCGTTATTATCTAACGCAGTCTCTTTTTGAAGAAAAAAGAAGCAGAGAAGCTCCTAGGGGAAAATACCGAGCAGTTTACGTTAGCATTGATCAGATGGAATCGACGTAACCATCGCTTCGCCTCAAACGTTTGCATAGTTTATCGCGTACTTGATGCCTTTTTTAACAAGTGCGCCATGTTTTATGGACCTTTTTCCACCACTTTTTGCTCCCTTTCTCATAACCGCGGCAGAATTGAATATGGAAGATACGAATCGCGATTCCCGTTTAGCTGAGTTGCAGCTGCACCAACTATACCCGTATTTTTGCCTCAATATTTCTGATAATATCGCCGCTCCGATCAAGGCGATATAACCCTATCACGATAGATGGTTTTTTGGCACGACGTCGTGTTTGCAGGGAAAGTACCTTTCCACGCTTCCAGTAAATTACTTTCCTTTGTTTATTTCTATTCTATCCGCCGTCTTCCAGATACGTGACATAAATCCTAGAGCTGGGCCAAACGAACGGAGGAAAACAAAGTCTACTGTCGCACAAATGGAACCACGCGAAATGGCCATGACACCGAATTACGCGAAATTTGTTGGGGGAATAAATAACAAAGCTGTTAGTAAAAATCGCGAGTCTATTATGACATATCGTGCACGAGATATAATTAACACTTTGCCGTCCGGTGGTACCACTTTGGTGTCATGGGAAAAATATCGGGAAAATGCCTGTCACACCATGCTGGTATCATGAGTAAACGATGAGTCAGTCCTACCTTTCTGCCAAACGAAAGAATCCCGATTAGACGTGCGAACGGCATAGTGTTAATAATTTATAATTAATAAGATATAATTAATGACATTTCTAATACCTTTCGCGGTTACTTCCATTACTCATTTTCCATATGGAAACGAAAAATGTATGGAGACCTCTGCTATAAATATCGAATACTTAAACTCTCCTCGACTTGCATCTTCGCTTACGTGCATCGTTCAAAACCGCGAAATATGCAACTACATGCTAAGTAAGTTCCTGTTCGCTGTACGCACAGTTCATCTATTTTACAGGAATTCACGTGGAATTCTGCCGTTCGAAAGACGGGAAAGTACTCCATGTAAATTTCAATCAATAAATAAATATTATCTATTTTATTTCTAAATTGAATTAACATCTGACAGTGCTTCTATAGTCTCTGACAAGGAGGGTGAAAGACTTGTAGATTTAGTGCCATTATAAGGGCAACTACTCGATAGTTTCTGAGATATTTATTTTACCATTATTACCTAGAGAGTTCTTCCCAATAGTTATCAATAGCTATCAAGTAGTATTGTGATCTAACTACTTAGGAATTTTTGGATATCTTCGTTAGACCACAACGACACTTGATAAATATTCGAAATAAATCTGTAATTATGGCAATAACGAAACTCTAATCATAAATACCTCGAAACTGTCAAGTAGTTGCCCTTATAATGGTATATTTTCTTGAATTGGATGATTAAATCTACAAACCTGCAAAGTTTCAGCCAAATCTATGAATCTAAGGGCTTGCACTCTCCTTGTGATCTAATTATGTGCTTCGAGGAAATAATTAACCTATAAAATTAACGAATGAAATTAACAATGCGTTAGAAATTGAGGAACACGATTTACGATTGTTTCTGGTAGCCGAAATTCTCAAAATTCTGTTCTCTGATTAATCTATCACGATCACCTGGCAGGATTCGAGTGCAAAGTCGCGCGGTCGCCGTCTCGAGGACGTCGATCGTCGAGATACCGATCGAATGGAGCATTTCCCATCTTCTATCGTCGAGTTGCACTCGCCACGCAGCTGTTCTCGCGTGACAAGAGCAGGCAGAGTTAATCGAGAGGCTCCGTTACGCAAATACGCCCGCGACGAACTATGTTTAGGTCGGTTTCGAGCGGCGCCGATTAGAATCGTATTTTCGTGCTGGAACGTGGACGCGCCGACACTTTTGAAATATGTCGTTCGACGTTGAAGAATGCCTCGCGACGCCATTGTTCAACCCTGTTCTTCGGTTTAATCGGTCGGTGACTCGGGTCCAACCGATTATGGCTACGATAATGACTATAGACCACGAAGTTGCATTTTCCTTATAAAAGTTCACGATTTTTCACTATATTTCCTAAATTCCTAAATTCCTAAATATCAGGTGAAGTGAAAATAATGGATTCCTTTTTATAAATACAAACACTGAAATATTCAGGTGGTAGCCACCATTGTTAACTTACTTCACCTAATATTTCCTAAATTGGGACGCGGAAGGAGCCTAATTTTGGTCTATGTAAATAGTCTAATTCGATAAGAGGCTACATTCCTTCCTGTAATAATAACCTAAAAATAGGTTAGGTTTTTGATATCTAACGCTGATTGCTGGTTCCAAATTTCAGAGAAAATATTTTTGCGAAGAAAGGGTACAGAAGTTATTATTTCTTTCGATCTTCGTTTCCCATATGTACATTGATGAAAATCGCGAATCACGTGATAAAAATCTCCGAAAATTTTGGTTAGTTTCTGCTGAAAGAACGCAGCGTGAAGCTTCTAACGAAGGTGGGTATCCCAATTGAAGGTGGGAAGCAACCGTTCGCGAAAGGAATCTTTTGCACGACGTTCGAAGCGGACGGCGGGCAGCCCTCGGGCCGATTCTAATTATCAAAGTCGAGAAAAATTACATAAACCGGGGCTTCTGTTCCTGCGGGACATCTGAAAAGTGGCGTGATTAACCGAAATGAGCGTTCCTTCGTTCACCCTTCCGGCCGTTAGACCTTCCTTTGAGGATCCGCTGGCTTCTCCGCTGTGAAAGGGAGGCGGCCGCGTCTCTTGACTTCCGGTGTTATCGTCGAGAAGTTCGGGAACAAAAAGGAGGGCGCCATCGCGCGTTTAAAATTCCCATCCTCTCGCGATTAAATTAAGAGGGTCTTCTCCTCGTCGTCGACATTAATCTTCTTTTGTGACGCGTACTCGGAGATCTTCGCAACGATCGTTACACCGTGTATCGTTACGCGACCGTTTCCTCTCGTAAGCGCGAAAGCCCGTTACGCTCGAAGCGGAAACGCGAAGCGAGTAAGCTCCTTAGCGCGAAATTACTCACCCAAAAATCTATCCAGGCTACGCGGCCGGTGTGTAACCCGGGATTTTTAAGTGCTTTTAAAGGCGACGCGAAGGTAGCAGAGGTTATTTATCACCATTCGGTGTCGTACAACCCGCGATCGAGATACGAAGCAAAGTTTGCAAACGGTTCGGAACTTTATCGCGTTTTATTAAACTTTGTTTCAAATTACGCGGCATGACAGAGCGTGGACAAGAGCCATCAGCGAGTCAAGGGTCCTGGAAGATGGCCCTCGTCCACCCCATTCGCGTCTCAGGACCGCTCAGGTTAAATTCGCGATGCGTCTGATAAGAAGGCAGAATGATAAATGAGCTCGAGCCGCGATTTCGCGAGCCTTATATACACAACGACCTCGAAGCTTCGCAACGTCTATTTAATACGTCTCCCTATCGTGATACCTGTCTTTGCGCAATGAAAAACGCCATAATCTATATACTCTGTGATTTGTTTGTTGGGTTGACAAACGCAGACCCTAAAAACGGATTCAAGAATAAAATTCCTCTCGTGGAGGAAGAAAAGAAGATATTACGAACTCTGACAACTAACTTGTGGGTGTCCCTCTGAGGGAAATCGATGATGGTCTTGTGGGTCCTGCGGAGCTGCCGATTGGTATCCCTTTGATTATCGTGCTATGATGTTTAACAGTTAGAAGAACGCAGGGAAGGGATGCTTTTCGTCCTGGGCCTGCTAGTGGGACTCGTCGGTAAGACTTTCTATCAGGCCTTGCCTCAGACCCGGGATACTTAGGTAGCACAGGAACATCTATTTATGCGAGGTCGAAGATTCACCGAGGACCAGCCGAGGCAACGAAATAAGAGAAATCAGCGATCAGATAAGATCAAGATCGCGAAAAGCCGGAAAATTTGTCCTGAGAGACCATCATCAAACACTATGGGCGCGCGCGCGCGCGAGCTAGCGTGGCGCAATCAGGCCGCACTTCAAAGATGGCGCGTGAAACATTCGTCGCGCCTAAGGATCGCGCTTTAATCACGTAATTGGCCGGTTTTCGAGCGCCTCGCGAGTCAGGTCGGTCGCCTTCCGGCGACCAGAGGCAAGAAACCTGAAAGAACAAGCGGCTATCCGTGTACCCTGTCCGGGAAGCGGAGGATAACGGCGGAGCGGCGGTGCGCGCGGCTGGATGCCGGCATTATGGCGTAGCCTGCTTCTAATGGCATAACTCGTTGACGAGATTATAATCAGCCGACAGACATTAAAGCCGGAGCCGGTGCGCGCGGGTTCAACTTCTCTCGACGGCCTAAGAACTGCGCGCAGCTTCGCGCACGACCGCACGATCCGCACGCGCGACGATTACGCCGTACACGCGCGCGTGTCCGTGTGTCTCGAGCGGAGATAACGCTCGCACGCTCGCAGTGGCTTTGTGCATCGGCCAGAGATCCTCCGAAACCAGCAGGGTTTGCGCGGGCTTTTCGTTAATCGCGTCAGCCCACTCGCCTTTGATCCGGGCTTACCCATAAACATCCTTTTATCGAGCCTTCGTTAGAGGGCATCGAGCGAAACTGCAGAGACGACGTTGTAGTCGCTGCACAAAGGACCTGCTCGTAGGATAAAAAAGGAAAAACGGGAGGGAGAAAAAAGAAAAATGAAACGAATGGTGGGACGAGGAGAAGGGGGTTGAGCCGGAACAGCGGACGGCTTCCGCTGTTCGTCTCGCGTTTTGATTAAAAACTTTTCAAGGGCCGCGTTGCCTGGCGTGTTCGGCTAAATAGCTCGTTAATTCGGCCACCTCCGAACTCGCTCGGCCTATCGAACGGTTAATCTCGTTGGACCAACGATGGGATTTCGCCAATTAGTTGGGGCTGCGAGAAGGGTGGCCTCATGGCGGTCGAAAGTCGAAAGGTTCAGCGGAATGGTTGTTATAAAAGTGAAGGAAGAATTTGCAAAACCTAATATCGCGACGATATCCTGAGACTAGAATTGCGAGATAGGTCATAGCGACTGGTTTCAGGTTTCCGAAATTTCCAACGAATAACGACTCGCGGCTGCTCCCTAGTCGTGGAAGCATAAATCTATCTCGATTACCAAATTTACGCGAAACTTCCGGAAAAATACGTGGAACCAAATAATTCGCAAGAAGATATATTCATTTCGCGCGAGTAATAATATTAAATTGGCCGTACGCGTTGCTCGCCATTCGTCAGACTCGTTGTTCCAAAGTTTCATATCGGTTCAAGTTTCCCTCCGCTAGTATTTGTATTATATTCGATATTGAAATTAGATTAAATTTCAGTGACACGTATTTTAGCCGGTCTGCCGAAGGAAATTGAATTTCTGCATAATATTCCGAATTGAATTTATAGCGAAATAAACCTATTCCTAAATACACCTTAAAATTCAGTCTCCATTTTCAGCCGAAAAAGGACTGCCTTGCGTATCCTTGCCTCCTACCTCCCTCCATGCTTCTCTCGCTTACCACCTCGGGTACCCGTGCACCTAATAACCAAACTCCGATAATACCCTCCCGCGCATTATTCGTCGAACAAACACCAAGCTTCCCACCCCTTGGTGCAAGGAAATCTCTTTAAAACGATTTACAGCGACTCGTTGGCGCGTCGCGAAAGCTGTTCCGCCGTCAGCTCGAGCGCTTCTCTAACAAGTCTTTCGATTATTCCGAGACGACGTCCGCCGTCTATCGAGATCCCGGGGATCTGATTCGCGAGTTTACGATTCGGCGCCGGAGTTAGCGCTGCCTGGAAGCCGGCTCGGGCTTCGAAGAGACCAAGAAGAAGTTGCGAACCTCCGCTCGAGCTTCGCGATAAAAACTTTCGAGGGCAGTACAGCCACGCGGACGTATTTCCGGCCCTGGTCCGGTAACAACTGCGTCCACGGCCTAGCTCGGGGGTCGGGAGAGAAGGAAACGGGGTGGAGAGCGATGGCGGCCGCTTCGAGGGGAGACAATGAAAAAGACGAACGTATAACGGGGAAACTTTTTCGTTTGTAACGTCGTTGCGCCTCGCTTCCAGCGAATTGGACCGGTGCACGCTTACCTGTAATCTTCTCTCCCGCACCCCCTCGCGAACGCATCGGCTCGCGTTGATTCCGGCTTTGTAATTTTCTAGCTGAATCGAGGTATCCCGTGGTCGGGGCCGGCGGCGTGGCCGTAACGAGAATGGCCGGAATTGATGAACGGTTGAAGGAATTGGAACGATTAATCGGGTGTTCCTTGTTTTGTTTCTTGGTTTTTGCAGCTGCCGGGGAGCAGCTCGAATTCTGCGGAAATTGGTTTAAGGGGTGTTGGATGCTGCCGCGTTAACGATAGTATTTCTCACATGCTTTTCTCGAGCTTCTCCATTAGCCGCTTTGGCAAATTGCGATTCTTCGAGCGCGGCTCGGTCAACGATTAATTTATCCGACCTGGCTCGGCTGTGCTGGACGCGCGATTACTTTCGATTACAGGTAAATTATTTCGGTGCCATAGAAAGGAGAAGATTCGTCGAGTACTTAATCGATCCTTTCGGTATCGATTGATTAGAGAAAATCGCGAAATTCTGTCGAGTTAACTTCATATGCGAAACGATAATGGCGGTTCTAAGAAAGTCCATTGCTGTTTCGTGGTTTGGTATAGTCACTCAATTGCTGAACGTAATTTAGTATTACACCTGTCCTTTTCTCACGAAACGGTGTACGACACCGAAAATTTCTTCGTCGAATCATCGAGTATGATATTAAAACGGAAGTCATTAGGAGCGGAATAAAAATGTTCCAGGCGAGGAATCTAATTCTCCAGACAAAGAAGACTTCGGTTATAATTGCATCTCGGTAACGATAGCAATCAGTCTTATACGTTCGCTAATGCGTGGCGACGAACAATGCGATCAAGAAACTCGGCAGCTTTGAAAACGGCGGGGAAAAAAGGAGGAATTTTTCTCTACATCCTCCATAAATCTCGTTTACGTCGCCCGTTTTCCCGCACACGCGAATGCACGCGATCATTCCGCGAGGATTCGTTCCTCGCGCGTATTTATCTCGGGCTGAACGAATTTGGATCGTCATGGTGGCAGAGAAAGCGCGAGAGAGAGGGAAAAGGGCGGAACGAAGCGGAGCAGATTTTTATGAAGCGGATAATGGCGTCTGCAATTTAAATCCCGGCCAGAAGAAGAAGAGGGGAAAGAAGTTATAAACTTCGGCTTAAGCCGCGCGGTGTTTCCAGGCTCGCGACTGGGAGCGTTCGTAAAAGCGGAGGACGCAATGGGAGTGACGGGCATGAAGCGGTTTTTCCTCGCGCGGGTATCGCGACGCGTCGCTCCGAGTGTCGCGAGAAGTTGCCAGCGCGAATTATTGACTCGTAACGTGTAATTCGTCCGCGGTAGTTTAAACAGTTTAGTTTTCTCTACTTCCTGCCTTATTTGTCCTTAACAAACACCCCCGGAATATTTCGCTCGTTGTCTCGCGTCCGATTACTCTCGTTTCGAGTTATCGCGGGTATCGGAACAACTTACCCCAGTTTCCGAGCCACCCTTCCTCTCGAGTCCCCGTTTGGGGGTGCAGCAACGGTGGAAAAACCGAAGCGAGCGCTCAAATACGCGAACGATCGAGTAACCAGAGCCCTCGAATCCGATCGGAAACCGAGTCGCGGTTCGCTTCCAACTTGCAGCTGCTCGAGAATTCGTGCATCCCGACGCCTCCGCACCCCTGTAACCCCGGCACAGCGTCCAACTGGCGCAATCCAGCCAAACGACCCCGCGTCACCGCGAAACGTACGATCTAAAAAGTTGCACGGCGAATAAATACGCTTACGTTCGGACCCGTGGCTGCGCGATCGACGCGGTATCAAACGGTCGCCATGGCTTCCGCTCGAGGACCGATTACCACTTGTACCACCCACGAGGAAAGTTTCCCCGGAGCTGACGTAAACGGTGTAATTACCGTGCACTCCGTTTCCACGATTCTGACCCCGCGATGCGTGTATTCGCCGCTCCTCTTCTTCTTCCGTGCACCCTCCTTATCCCCGTGTACGGACGCGCAAACAGTTGGCCCGGAGGGTGAAAATACAAAGGGGCGGTCGCGGGTGCACCGAATTTCAGAGTTCGCAGTTTATCTTGCCGCATTTGCAGACGTACCGGCTAGACAGCGGAGGAAGAGAAAGAGCGAAGGGCGGAAGGGAACGAGGCGAAAAGGGTGGCTTTGTTCGGCGTGCAGGGGGTGGAGGTAAGGACGAGGCTAGGAGAAAGAAAAGAGAGAAAACTGTCCGCGGTGATTGCTCTAGTGGGTGTGCAAATTGCACGGTGGGGCAGGTCTCGGCGAGGAAAATGATTTTTAAGCGACCAGAAAGGGGTGGACTCGAGCAAAGTGACGGGGAAAACGGCGATGTTACCGATAGACGATCTCTGTGTTTCTTCCTGAACGATAATGACGCGTGGAGGAGAATTGTTTGGAGATTGCTCTCTCGAGTTCCGTAGTCTCGCTTTAAATAAATGTACGAATATAACAAACGACTAGTCTAGAACACCAGTTACCGTGCATCTATAACGACGTATTCGGAAAGGACATAAACACGCGCGGAGCTAAGGAGTTTACGCTGGAGACAGCGCAGTGGTAAGGGGATATTCGGTTCATCGAACCTGACTCGACCTGTCGACGGTTTCGAAATCTATATTTCTCGCGTTGCACGAAAACAGGATACGGCGACACTGTTTTTGTCTTACGTTAAATAGCTCGCGCTAACGCTACGTTTACGTCCGTGTTTTTCCCTCGCCTAGCCTCGACGTGTCCCGTTTATTCTCGCTATTATATACCTTGCGATACGAGTCTGTTTATAAACGAAAAACTTCGTGCTACCTAGTACGACCGTGCTCGAAAACGTGACGTCACGAGGAATAACATCCGCATTCCTATCGGTAGCCATCTTGCCAACCCCAACGGTACTCTACTCGCGATACCCGACGCCATCTTGCACGCGGTTTCGCACGCGCGTCGCTTTTAGGTTATTTCTAGAATATTCTAACGCAGTAATAGGATAAATTACGCCGTTATTCTGTTATCTTATATTAAATACTTAAAACTAATTCTGTATCTACGCGAATGACTTACAGCTACGTAATATTTGCTCTGGATCAGTCCTCTTCGCTCTTGATGCTACGCCACGTGACACTTTTTACGGTTATATAGCTATCGCGTGATCGACGTACTTAGAGTATGACTGATCTAACTGTTTCTACGATCGCGTTAAAGAAAGACGTACTACGCTCCTACGCTATTATCCTACGAGTAAAATTCCTTACGAGTACATACCTCTGAGCTACGTAGAATATTCGTGACGAGGTGTCCAGGAGAACGAAGCACAGACACGTTAACGGTCGTCGGAGGACGGCAGGAGACTGACTCGTTAATTTTCGACTTTCCTCGTCGGTCGTCGTGCCGAACGCGAACGTTCGGCAACTCTCGGTCGTAGACGACGTTCACACCGAAGAAATATACATCGTGTGGACTCAAATTCGAGCACGTGTGAATTCCCGTCCTTTATGTCCACCTGCCGATACTCTGATGCTTAAATTCCCGTTTATTTTAACTCGTTCAATAATTTACGTATGTGATAGACGCTACTTACATTCGTGATAAAATTTCTAATTTTTCTTCCCTGTAATTCACAAGTATCCTGAAAACCGCGACTAACATGGCGAAACGGGAAATCGCGCATAAAATCAGCCATATTCTCGACATCCTTCCCTCTTGCCTCTAACAACGTTTCGTTTTTACGCTCAACTCGTTCTCTAAAACCCGTCGATCGGACACGTAGCTTAAGTTTCCCTGGATGCACATTTTCCAACACGCGCGCGAGGCGTCTGCCCGCGCACACCAACGCGCAGATCGGCGCGCACACCGACGCCGGCGTCTCCGTATTCGCGAACGCTCTCATCGAATTTTCATGTCGCGATTCCGACGCGGCGAGATTTATATTTTCTGCCCGTTATCGGGCTTCCCCTTTTGTGCTGGCCCGTCGTTGCGTCCATTCGACCCCATTTTCGAGGCTGGCACACGAGCCGTTCCGTACGGGAAAGCACCCTCCTTATATAAATAGCCCCGCGTAGAGCGGCGTGACAATAACGATTCAACCGTCGTCAGATGAAACGCTTTTTATCGTCGCCTGCAGTTGTACGGTCTATTTCGAGAAAATCGGGAATAACGATTCGCCGCTCTTGATACCCGACGCGCTGTCGTCCCCTTCTCACCCGTCAACGATCCGTTCTCCCCAACCCCGACCTTCTCCACTCTATTCTCTGGAACCCTTTCCCTTCCGGGTCCTTCTTGAGTGGCCCCCTTATCTGCTGGCAAGGATCCAGCTCCGTGTTATCGGATCCCTTTGACGCCAATTACGCGATTTTTCAAAATCACCGCACCGCCCCCGTCTTCCCCCCCGGAGTGGACCTCTGGCGCCAGTTGCCTCGAACAGAGAGTCGAAGATGTAGGGGGAGGTTCGATCGGACGACGAGTGTTCTTTCGGTCTTTCGGCGGAATATCCTTCCGACTCTAAGGGATGACGTTCTTTATTGCCTTCTGGATTCGATTCGTGCAATTTTCGGCTGAACGAGGGCCACTTCGCTGGTAAAAGTTTGCTGGTTAAGCGCAACTGCTGTTTTGCAATCACTGTGTAGGGACTCTCGTCGCTGTTAGCGAATATTAATCGAGATTACTCGATCATTCCTACTCGTGACGCTAAGTAGCATTCGCGTGCTTGCGGAATGATAAACGTTACCTATCTAGACGCGTATTTTTCTTTGACGTTCCATATCCAGAGCGAGTATAGTTCGCATAAATAATAGTAATTTGCCTGGCACGATGGAGGTAAATAGATACGTATAATTACGTTTCTACCTTAAGGAGAGTCAACGTTAATTATCCTAGGATCACTAAAGTCTGTTTATGTATATTTTAATTTGTTAATTTCACGAGTCCTCAGTAGGAAGTTCCTCGGAGGCTGAATAATTTTTCAGAAACAGTTAATTTCAGGTCGATTTTAACGCTCGCGGATGGGAGGGTAACGTAATATGTGCCTAATACAAACGTAACGAACCGTTAGGAGGGAAAGAAGCGTTGGAAAGTCTGCGTGTCGAGTTAACTTCATTCTGAATTAGCAGGTGAAGGAACTTCGGTAAACGAATCCTGGGCAACGAGTAACAAGTAATTCTCCAGCGGAATTTTTTGCGCTCTTAGCGCCTCGCGAAGACGGACTTCTCTCCGAAAGTCATTAACATTTTAACGAATCCTGATTAAGAAACGGCTTTATAAAATTTCGGAGTAGACGTGACTTCCTTCGCTGGCAAAAAGGCACGTGTCGCACACAAACACGCGCGCGTACGTGTTTTCTAGCGCTGAAAGCTCGTCTACGACGCTGCAAGCTCGTCTGCAAAGACGTCTGTCGGCGCTCGGCCATAGAAGTCGTCTAATTAGTTTCACACTAACGAGAAAGAAGGCCCGTGCTTCTTTCGCAGAAGCATTAACGAGGCTAATTTTCTATTTAACTTTATACGCTCGCGAGTGTCATTCAGATGATCACGAGGAAGCACTACAGGTACCGTCCAACCATTCGCCTCGCTCGTTTCCCTTGTTAAACAGCCGTTTGCGAGCTTTATCCCCGCGTTTGCGAATCCGTGCATTGTGATAGATTAGGCGTGGAACGCGTGGATACGTATACCGCGAGATTTACGACGCGCTCGTGAAACGCGAACGAGTTTTAAATTTCTGGGACATAAGCTCGCCGGAGATCGAGTCAATTTCGAGATCTAGCGGCATGCGTTTATCGTCTGTCGTAAAAGTTGTTTAGAAGCTGTGGTTTCTATTCCCGTGCCTCTACCTCGTTGCCTTATTCACTTTTTCGACCGTTCGTAACGCGACATTGTGGCGCATAAAAATAAGCGACATCTTTAACGCGTGTTCTCGTAACTGAACCTCGTAACTCGATGTTTGGTATTCGTCGCGTCTTTCTGGTTTCGATCTTTGCGTGGTATAGGGTGGTATAGATCTGATAAAACTGACCAAATATGTCCCTCGTTGTAATTTTTGATATTCTGCTGTTCGTAAGCTTTCGAAGGTATTTTGAGAATCGTGACAGAGCTTCGGATACCAAAGAGGTCATTCGCGTTTAAAATAATGTTCATTTTGTTTTGGATAAAAAATTGTGATTTTATAAGGAGAGAATAAGGAGGGAAATAATTTACTTTAGGGGAGAGAAAGTGATAGAGTGCGAAAGAAGTTCAGACAGACGGCGCAAGTAGTAGCGGACTGTCTAGAGTCAGACACGTGTCGTGCCCGACGTATTAGCTGCCACGCTTGGGATTTCCGAAGTATCGTATAGATATTTTATTGTAACAGAGCCAATAAATAGATGTAATAATCTAATTTATTATTACGCATCGCGATACGCAATCTATATTCCTCCCTGAAACGCGAAAAGAAGCAATTTCAGGATAAAACCCCCGGCATTTTTATACCTTGAAAACATTCATTCGCAAACTTTTGAAAGAATCGCGGTAATACGTTAAAAATATTTGCCGACACGGACAAAGGGGAAACCACCCCTCCCGGCGAAATATTAAAACAAGTTACGTCGTTGCTTTTGACTAGATATACACGCAGCATCAATTATTTTACCCACGCCTACTTCAATTTTAAATTCCACCCTCCCAAAGGAGACTACAAGCATCCATTCTCAAAAATCCACCCTTTAAAATTAAACCTCGTGTCCGGATCCTCGAAACGCCTTTCCAACCAGCTCGTTCCTCTGGGACTCCATCCCATTCTCTCCCTCTCTACCACTGCGCCAAAAACTGAAAAAGAAGAGGCAAAAAGAAGAGAGAAAAACGACACGACGAGTCCACCCTTTTTCTCCTTTTCCCTCCCTCGCTCTCGCCCTCTTGTTTCACGAGGTCGAGGCCGTTCCCGGCGAACGATTTAGCCGGAAGTGCGCGTTACGTAAGCCTCGACACGGAGCCTTGCCCCGTTGAATAATATTATTTGTACACGGGACTCGAAGATACCCGGCGCGCGCCTGGAGCCAGCTCAAAGATAAGCGTTCCGCGTGCCGAAGACGCGAGGCCCGGGTTCCTCGCGAGCCCTAATTAGTTTCCTCCTAACGAGCCCCGGGCCCGGATTGTATTCGTCATAGAGCGAAATTAACGAGGCCAATTTTACATTTAACTTGGTGCGGCCGTGGAACGCACCGGTGATTACGCGTCTGTCTCTCTCTCTCCGCTTCCCCGTCGGTCGACGCTCGTCCATCCAACGCGAGCGCGTCGTACGCGGCGTGTAACTGTATCAGCCGGTGTCGTTGAGCGCCCACGCAACGGCGAACACCGGCAAACAGGAAGGGGTAGAAGCCAGGGGTGGCGAAGAGCCGGGAACTGCGAGTTTACGTTCGTTTGCCTAATGTCTGCTGCACTGCCTTTGGATATGGCTACGGGGCTCCTTTCTCCGTGGCGTGCCTATTAATTAACTCCGAGACGTTAATTGCGTCGCGCGCACCAGGACCAAGTTTTCCACGCGCACACGTGTACACCTACGTATGCGGCACACGCGTCGCGACAACTATCTGCGGATCTTCGGGGCGTCTGCCTGCTCTGGACGTACCTGTGCGTTTAACCCTCCGAGGAAGCTCGGCCAGCCCGCTAACGACGCGGGGATACCGGTTCAGCGAATCCACGGGGTTAATTGCACCTCCAACGATACCCTTTTCCTCTTTGTCCTTCCATTTTTCTTTTCTTCCTTTTTTTTAATCTTAGGGGAAGCGCGTGTTTCGAATTTAATTTTGATTTTGATTTTGATCTTCATCTTGATCTTGGCTGCGAGGGGTGTGTGAGCTGCGCAGCTTGCGAGCCCATTTTTGGATACTTTCGAAGTTACCGAATGCCTTGTGAGATATTTGTTTCTAACATAAATTTAATTTTAATTCGTCGTTTATATTTTCAATGTCGCTATGTATATAGTGACTCCCCTGGTAATTCTGTTTGTATCAATTCTTCCATTTATGAGAATGAAAATCGGTTTACGAGTTCTCCGTTGCTCGATAATTGTGCAGGCGAGAAGTTACGACGAGTTAATTCGTCTTCGCAAATTTTCCGTAGTACCTGCAGAATGTGTTTTCGATAAGCGAACTTGTCAAGTTGAGAAGTTCAGCGATGGCCCTATTAATCGATGTCCAAATGACACCAAGTTGTAGGTGTCTGGTCTGCAGATAGGAACTGTAGATAGTTATCGCGAAATTGAGATTGTACAAATTATTCGTTGATTCCTTGAATTCCGTAACCTTTCGTAAACTTTGGTGAACGACAGCCAAGAAAGAATTCCTCCACGCTCGAGCGTCTCGTCTTCCCCTAAACATCCCAAACTACTGTTCCAGAAGCCAGAACACCGTACTTTCAGGCTCGACTGATTTTACGATCGGATTATATCGCTCGAACCCACCATAAATATCCCCCCACGACAATTAACACAACCACGAACACGCCGAACATTCCAAGACGCGTATTCCCTAGGAACGAAAAAGCCAGCGTTCCCCGAAAATTGTCGAGTACCCTGTGGACACTGATGGAACCCTGTGGCGACCTGGGAAAATCGGGAGCGTTCGGTGACCAGACACAAATCGTGCAGGGGTACGTGTCGCGGATCAGGGTTCTAGGAAGATCGGAACCATCGAGAGCATTCCGCGATGCGTCCCCCCAAGAAATAAAAATAGCGATGGGGTACACGCATACCAAGACTCGGGTGCACGTATCGCGGATTGGGGTTCTAGGAAGACTCGGAACCATTGAGAGCGTTCCGCAGTGCGTGCCCCCAGTAAAGGAAAAAGACGATGGGGTACACACATGTTAAGATTAGGGTACACGTGTCGCGTATCGAAATTCTGGAAAGACCAGGGTTATGGGGAGTGCTCCGTGACGCGTGCCCCCAACAAATAAAAATGGCGCTCAGATACACGCATGCCAAGACTTGGATGCACGTGTCGCGGATTAGGGTTCCAGGAAGACTCGGAACCATCGGGAGCGTTTCGTGACGCGTACCCTCCCAAAAAGAAAATGGCGATCGCATACACGCATGTCAAGACACGAGTACATGTGTTGTGAATCGAGATTCTGGAAAAATAGGAACCATAGAGAACGTTCCGCGACGCGTGCCCCCTGAGACAGAAGACAGAGGAATCTTTTGATAAAGAAAGGGTACTGAGATATAAAATGTGAACTCCCCTGATCGCCAGGGCAGTGAATCCTCCTGAAAACCCCATTGAGAAAATCGTGAATATCCATCGACGGATCTTCGCGAAACAAACTCGACTCCCTGACCGAGGTTGCTGGGGGTCGGTGGAAGTCGCGACAAAGCTGGACGCCTGGAACTTAATTAACCGCAACGAGCGTCTCGTTCGTCGATTAATTAATTCGCAGAAAACGTTTTCGCTCGTTACCAGCGCGGTGCGAGCGCGGGTCTCGGGCCGCGAATCCACGAGCGTGAACGCAGCGCTGGCTCGTCGACACGGAAACTCGTTCCTGCCTGATCGATGCGCCTATCGTTCGAAATTACGTTAATTGGACGTTGTCGAGAGCAGCGAGACAGTTTTCTATGCTACGTCGAGCGTGCGGCTTTGTCAAGTTGCGACAGAGAAAAACGGACGGGAAACGGGCGAGAGGGAGACGGAGCGACGAGGAGAGAAGGGTTGGACGGGGATGGGGGGTAGGATAGAGCGTTGGAGAAGAGGCGAGCGCTGCGAGAAGCCGAAGCGACGCGGGAATAGCGAAAGGGTGGAGTAAAAGGTAGCTGGAGAGCGCGAGACGGAAAGAGATGGATGGAGCGAAGGATGGAAGGGCTGAACGGAAGGATAGGAAGGGCCGGGTGACTCTGGGGGTGGCTTCGAGGGTGGCGCGGTCCCATTGGGTCGTAGTCAAGTGGTGCCCTTCGCTACGGTAACGCAGGCTCTCCATGTATCGATTCGTCTTTCAAACTTCGAATTTCAGCGCGCGCGCGCGCACCATGTGTATGCGCTGCAAGTGCACGGGTATTTTGATCGATTCGTAGTACCGCGAATTTTATCGCCACGGAGTTAATGGCGAATTAGCAACTGCCTGAGGCATTTGACAGCTTCTTAGAGACTCGCCAGACCGTGAATTTAAATCGTGTGTCGGGGAGCTTATTTCCGGTAATTATGCAATGTTAGGGCTGTCGATGGTATAACTCTGGATGTATTCGTGGCACGGGGTTGGGTACTTTCGGACACGTTGAAATTTCACTGGAATATTTAATCGATTTAACAGCGCGCGAAGAAAGCTTCTGCGAATTAAACAGGATACGCGATGATTACCATCGAGTGTCGTACAAAGTATCTGCAAGCTGAAATACGTGTACCGAGATTACGTTGATTTTGATATAACGTAAGGTAGGATAACTGAAGCATTATCTTTTGTTGCAACTACATCCATGCTCCACGTTAATAAGATTACATTGAACGTATAACGCTGTACGAGAAGCCAACTACGTTACTGGTCCTGTAATGCCAACTATATATATTTTTAGCAAACGTTTCTACCGCGCTGTTATACACGATGATGTTACTCTTGTTCAAAATCGACCTCCTCGAATCACAGTTTCGCTGGAAATGCCGCATTAAGTGGAACCCTGACCTAAATCTTATGGAACTCGTATGGGGTCACAAAATATGAGAGTAAAAGCGGATAAGAGGGAAAATTGGCTGTTCCAAATACTCGGAAAATAATTGCGCGAAATACGAACCCAAGTTTCATAAACAACGACAGTTCTTGTTAACAGAGCAACAGGAAATCAGACGAAATATTAATTACTTAAAATTAATTTAACTCTTCCAACTCGTCTGACTCTGGACAAATATTTTTCCACAAATTTTCCACAAATTAACTTTACAGTCGTACAAGATTTCGCTCACAGGAAACTCTGTGGGGCACCCATTCCAGGCACAAAAATGACTATAACTCGAATAGAATACTCGTTTATACGAATTTTCTTCGCAACCCTGTGTAACTTTGGCGAATTCTGTTCGCGTTGCGAAACACCCTGTAGAGACACATGTTTAGAAAGAGAGACCCAGTAGAGATGCACCGACATGGACGCATTAATGCGTGCAGCGATCGGACGAGTAACGGGATTTCGAGCGATTCGAAAATCCGAACGCGCGACCATTTTATCGCAGCTTCGATTTGAATTATGTGCCAGCAGTAATTGTATCTGCTGCTCCCGTTTCGGCCGTTTCGCCGATCGAGAGTCGCGCACTCCACCCGATGCAACCCCTGTCGCCTGGCCGATGGAATCGGGTTTGACACCGACTCGCGGATTCGCTCGGACATCACTGATACGCTCGTTTTCGACGGTTCAGCCAGGTGCTCTTAGTTTTTTCGTAATCAGGATGGGAGCTTCGCGATATTCCCGAATTTCGAAGATAGATTCGTTGATTTTTGGAAATAGTATAGCTGCTACGATGGCGGAGTCGATTGTTTTATCGCACAGGGAAAATATACTCGCGGATGTACTCGAAATTGTTCATGATTTTGTAGTAATCTGTGTATCGAGATGACCAAGCATACCTGAAAGAAACTTCTTTATGAATTTCCAAAAATTCTAGGAAGAATTAAAAAATTATAGCACTGGGAAGTAGTGTATTGATAGCAATGGTGGAGACGACTGTTTTATCGTATAGGGTGTTTGGGAAAATATACTCGCGGATGTCCTCGAAATTGTTCATGATTTAACAATAATCTGTGTATCGAGATGATCAAGTATATCTAAAAGAAGCTTCTTTATGAATTTCCAAAAATTCTAGGAAGAATTAAAAAATTATAGCACTGGGAAGTAGTGTATTGATAGCAATGGTGGAGACGACTGTTTTATCGTATAGGGTGTTTGGGAAAATATACTCGCGGATGTCCTCGAAATTGTTCATGATTTAACAATAATCTGTGTATCGAGATGATCAAGTATACCTGTAGGAAGCTGGTTTAAGGATTTCCAAAAATTCTAAGAATAATTGAAAAATTACACCCCTCGCAATTTTTATATTAGTGTTATGTGTTCTAATACTAAAAAGTCATTGCATCCCTGAATTACTCACGGTTCTACATCATCGTTACGAATGTACATATTGGTAGAACACTTTATAATTATTAATTCGATTTATTTAAGGAAATACGCTATCGCGCGTGCATTGACAGTGATAAATATAGAATGGTACGTGTACATGTGGTTTATTACTATTGGGATTATGAGATTCTAATTGTAAAATAACTACGATATATATGTTCTCTGTTGAAGTCTTTTATTTCTCAAGGAAGGTATATGTTTCTTTTAGTGCTTCTCTTAAGAGACTGACCGACTCCTGAGAGAATGTCAAGAGGGTACGTGACGCGGTTCGCCTAAGCCCCAAATTCTTATCGAATGTTTACGTAAATATTCGTTCTAGGAATTTATATCTTCTAAACTATTTATTCATATTTTATATGCTAAATTGATTTTTGTCTTCGACTCAACTTATCTTTTCAACAGCAATCTCTCGTTTCCCTAGAGACACTCAAACATCTAGAAATTTTAGGGACGTTGTAAACTAAGATCTTGCAGGGTTGAAAAGGAAGTTCTTCTTCGACGAGGAAGACTCTCAGCCAATAACAAAAATTCGCTATTTTTGTACTCCTGACGCGAAAGGTGTCCCGGTACCTTCTGCTACACTCACGCTTCTCTTCGCAGTCGTTGCTGGATTACTCGTAGAAAGGTTTCGACTTGCTCTCCTTGCCAATCTTTCGATCGCTTAATTCGAGACCATACCGCGTGCAACAGTGTACAAGAATTTTCCAATCTACCCACATCGAGTTGGCGAATTGCTTTTCCGAAACGCCCATGTCCACTATCTTCGAGCTAATCTAACTTTCTGCATCTCAAACGTGACCAAGCGAAAGAATTATTCGACTCCGGCATGTCGTCCTTCCATTACCATCCGCGTTCTTAAATTCCAAGCTCGCAGCCCGCCTCCGTCATCCCGTTTCGGCCATGGCAACGGAAATATCGCGACAGAAACCGCTCATTGACATGGCGAAACTTCAAAGCGGAGGTTCAGCCATTATGGAATCGCGTGGAACGAACGAGATACTGGAAAAAAGGTAGTGGCTTGTTTTTTGGAAAGTGATCATATTACCGTGCAGAGTACTCATATATCGATTCGTTTTTCAAACTTTCGAGCCGGAAACGCATGCGCCCGCTGCGTGTGCGGATGCGTGCGTGTGTGGGCCAGTCGACGGCCGTGCACCGGCGTAACATGGACGAACGGGAGCGAGGCTTTGAGCGAAAAAGAAATTCTCGTTGAATTAACAGCGGTCACGAGCCGATCGTAATTGACAGTGCGCGAGCGTGCGCGACAGGGACGATTGGATGGCAGCCGCGCCGATCGGCTAATACTGTTTAGCGCTGCGAAAAGCCCCGTTAAGTGGTCTCGATAACGAATCGTTGTTTCCTTTGAAATTTGATAAACGTTCCGCTGCCTGTCAAAGAAATCCTCCATGTTTGAATTTCAAAACGTTGTACGCCGTGGGTATATTTATCTCTCGTTCGCATCTATCGCCGTTGGATTTCACAGGATATTTTCGTTAGCCGCGAATCATCGTTATATCGATTAACCGTGTTCGTTAAAACCAAACCGAATCGCCACTCTCCCGTTTTCCCTTTGACTTCCTTTCGTTCTCCTCGCAATGAAATATTAGACAATGGCACTCGACGGAGAACGCTGCAGGAACGTTTGATACACGCGATTGCGATGGTTCTCAGGTATCCGCAGCGCGGACCATTATTCACCATTAAGTCGGTTAAATTTAACAGAAAAACAGGGATGCAGAATGCGCCGCGAATTAATTAAGAGGATTATTTAAGCAACCGACTCTCGGTTACGCATCATTTATCTTGCCCCCGGCGAATTCCAAGTGGTTTCACTGTAATTTTAAGTAACACGATTAGTTTCCGCATAAATCAACGGGGTCCGATGTATTTCGAGTACGTGTTGCGAAGCCGCTGCCAGCAACTTTGATTCACCGCGAAAATATTCGCCGGTGTACATCCCTAACATAGACGCCATGTTTGAATGTTGCAACAGACGACGCGACATCGGCTTGTAAAATCGTGGCCATTGTTTCCCGAGCCAAGTGTCTAATTTACTATCGGGATACCGTTTGCGGTTTGCGCCGGTATAGATTCTAGCCTCGTCGTTTCCTACCGGCTGCCTGTTCGCCTTTATTTAATAGCACCCGTTGCGCGCGAATCGTGTTAACGAATCGGTGATTAAACCGATGATTAGAAACCTGAGATGCTGTATTTTCGGCCGAGTTTATCTCCTAGGGAAGATTAACGACTTATCGGATAAATTACTGTCTTTCCTTCTTTTTCTTGAAGGAATAATCGTTTTTTTTTTTTTTTTTTT